>NC_056746.1:830159564-830459564 GCF_019279795.1 Protopterus annectens
ATATCTGAAATCTGCACATCTGTACAAAGGACAGACAGAAAGTAGATAGCCAACAGGATACGCATTAGGATGAATGTATTGAAAGACACACATCTGAAACTGAAAGGTATGCCATTACTACATGACAGCATTCCCCAATGACATGTCCAAAGAACATAGTTTACAGTTAATATCAAGATATCAGATCAATATCCAATAGGAGATACATATAAACATTCAGCTCAAACACGTAGAACAAGATACTCAGTACTCAGAGTCCAGCTTTACATGCAGGGGTGTATGGTTCCAGTACTACAATTTGCGATCTACTCTTACTTGAAAAAGCACTGTTAAAAGTAGTAATGTAATGATACCATATGTATTAAACTATTTCTGTCAACCAGTGCACTGTAGCTGGTGTAACATGCAAGTGTGACTGCATATAACTTGGGATACTATCCATGTATGAAACAAATCCAAAGAGAGCAGATTGTGGTACTACCCATGTATATCCACATGCCCCATACAGTATACTCACACTCTTTGCTACTATAATGACAGCACATAAAAGTATTTTATATACAGGGAATTAAATTTAATTAAAATTAAAATTAATGAAATGTTATCAGTCTGGAATGTGATCACTGGTTACCAAGGCTAGGCTATGCTTAGCAGGTGTAACCATTGCTTAAATATAAATGCTAAGTAGATTTACACACTGGTAAACAAAGCCTACACGGTGTAAGTGCCCATGCATTTAACTGTATGTTAGCACTGCTTACCATTGGGCAAACCCATGCAAACCTGCTTAAAGCTGCTCAAAACTGCCTTAACCACTCTGTATCCAACAGTCCTTATTCTGCCTAGCAACAAAATAAATGTCCCTTGTAGGTCTTGAACCCAGGACTTTGCACACCACAACCAATGCAATTTGCTAGTAAGCCACCTCAGCTGTATAGTTTGAGGATGTTTTCTCAAACATACCCTTCTTTATAGCCAGTTTACAATAGGGAAGAGACAAGTGTGCAATTAGGAAAGATTGGTATCTATAAATATATGTATATCTGAAGAAACATACATACATATATATAGAGAGATAGAGTGAGATATGTAGTTAGATCCATATATGTGTACAACGATATACAGATATATTAATAAATACTGAGGCGTACACACACACACACACACACATATATATATATATATATATATATATATATATATATATATATATATATATATATATATATATATATATTATATATATATATATATATATATATATATATATATATATATTATATATATATATATATATATATATATATATATATAAATACATATAAGTACACTATATATATATATATATATATATATATATATATATATATATATATATATATATATATATATATATGCACATGCAAACATACATACATATATATATATATATATATATATATATATATATATATATATATATATATATGCATACATGTCCCAAAATGCCCATACGAACATATGCTGCTGATAGACCACCCACAACTGTGGCAATATGCATAGTTAGATACAAAAGCAGCCATGACACCATGACACTCACATCTACCCCCCCCCCCCCACAGTCCAAATAAATGAATGAACAGTACACTGCTACAAAATCATGATAGGCCATACACAATGGCCAGACATACAACAATCTCTTAGCAAAACAAATAAGATGTCTGAACATAGCAAAGAAAAATACAACCAGCCAGTAATTCACACATTTTGTTTATATTCCGATGTCATGGCCAAAGCATTCAAGGAGTAAACATCACAAGAAATACATGCCTTAATCCCAAGAAGCAATTAACACCTAATTACATAATTGAATACACAGCCTCCAATTACACTCGTCATTAACCCCCTATGGGATAAAGTATCACAGTTAATATTAATACACTGAGTCTGTGCATAACAACTGTCCTTTTGTGAATGTTTCATCAAACTGAGGAACAGACGTTTTCAGAAACAGTACCTTGAGACCCACTACTGTCCCTGTGATGTGATTTATTCAAATGTACAGCTATAGAAGTGACATATTTCTTATCAGTAATATGTCTGACATGTCCTAACAGCCTAGTTTTAAAACATGTGTTACTGTCCCCGACATAAAATATGTTACAAGGCATCCAAGAGCATTCCCTATACACCTACCTCTTGAATGTACAGACTTCAACATGTTTCCCAGCCATTTCCCTCAGCAGGAATTACAGCACTAAATAATGATAGAGCAGTATACCTATCCACCTACTACTGTATGACATCTGGACAACGCCTGTCATAACTGGTGGACAGAAGCCCAAATATACAGCCATACACTGAGAAAGTTGCTGGTGTTACAGGGTTTGTTGTAACATATATTTTCTGAGGGATATAAAGTCTGGAAAAAAATGGATGTTACCAGCTACGTAATGCAAAAACCAGAGTATGCTGCTGATTTGCCAAGGACAACACCTGTCTGGAGAACAGCCCATACATAAGCGGCTAACTTTTGGCCATTATGTGGATGGCCCTACAGTTAAAGCAATGCAGAGACATAACCTTGTCAGACTGAAAGCCATGCAGAAGTACAATGTGCAGACAAACCCTGTTAAACTAGCACTATTCCAAACATATAACAGCATTACTCACATTCTGCTCCTAAGTCCTGAACCTTCCCCACTGTTTAGTTGGCTTGTCTCCACAAGTCTTATAAGCGGTAGTAGCCCACACAACTCCAGGATGTCTTCCTCACAAGTAAGGGAAAGGGCCGATGCTCACATGGGGTACTCATTTATAGGACTGTGTTGCCATGACATTGGCTATTGGAAGAACTACACAGCTACTCTGCATGCAATTAGCAAGTGGGGAACCCCAATACATGCACAGGCCATCACCTGGTCATGAGTATCACCTACAAAAGCCATGGTGCCACATATTCAAGCCAGTTATATCCCTGTAGTGCACAGGGAGAGAGAGAGAGAGAGATAACAAATGAGACAAAGTGGAAAAGAGAAGAAAGGTTAGTGGAACATGTAAGCAAGTTATTGAATCTAGTACTTGACTTGTAATAATGGGAAATATTTTTTGGATTAATATATGTTCCAACAAGACATTCTGTACTAATGTCCTGCTAAACAGCTGCTATGGCCATAGCATCTGGCCCTCTCTACAGTGGGAGATATAACAGACATGCCTCTCAACTGTACAGATCCTCACAGAATGTCTACATATTACCATCATGTATTTTTGTCTGTTTCTCCTGAGATCTGTACTTTACTGGCAAATAGCTGAGGATTGAAGTCATCAGGTAATGACAAACACTTGAGTTTGAGACTCCACATCCTTAAGAATATTCACTGTAATGCTAGATGTATCATTCTATGAAAATCCTATGTTTATAGCAGGTATATTTAAAGTCTGTCCCTATTTATCCCCCCATCATTTTAGGCATTGTCCAGATGTAATGCTCTGACAGGTTGTGAGGTAGGAACACACCTCATGAGCCTGACTCACCTGTGAAAGGACACCTCATATATGACAACTGCAGGGGTGTCTGTCAAACAGTTGTGACTGTGAAACTGCTAGGTCAGTTAATGGGATGTTTTCCATATCCATGTTACCTGTGATTATGTATGACATATGTTTGCCTTGTAAAGCCAAGACACCTATAGAGGGCATGTGCATAGTAGAGTACTGTTGCAGACATGTGTGTTGAATTGCATGTGATATATTGACTTAACATTCAATTGTACAGTGTTCTGCTGGACAATAAGCACATTTGTGACTGATATCTGTAGTCACATACACATATACCTGTGTTATGTCACCCAACCCATTTGCAGGTCTGTGAGCAATGGCATTTTAACATAATAGCCTACTTATGACTGTTGGAAATCTTCCAGGTTATCACAGTGGTGTCAAATTCTACTGTGCAATCAACATACTAATGTATCAATATTGATATCCCCTTTGACACCCATTTATGTATACCATTGTCCATATTTGCTGCTGTAACAGGTTGAGAAGTATGATTGAGCAGCAAGACTGTAAATACAGTGTATCATACTTACATTCTAGAGAAATGTATACCAGGTATGCCCTGAGCACATGTATGTATGCATATGTTCAGCTGGAAGGCAAAAAACTAATCACATGGGTTTCAAGCAGCCAGGTAAATAGGTTGTGCATGTTGCACACGTGTGTTATATCAGTGTCAGTGCATACAACAGACATATATGTGTACAGCTACTGATGGTTGCATTGCCCTGACATTGATGTGGGGACTGATGTAGGCACGATTATCAGGTATTAATCAGAGAAGTGTCCACCTATGTTATGAGCCTCTGTCCATGCTTACCACTACCATCTATGTCAACACCTATATACTGTGGATATCACAAGTGCACACACCCCTGTTGGAATGCCAGGTATGTGTGCTGTATGACAGTCAGACCATGGAAGAGCATTTCATAGTGTTTCTCATCTTGAATGTGACCCCTAACCTGTCCAAATCCATTGCAGTACAGTCAAAGGTGTTTCCAGGAAGGTGAGCGACTATTACCAAGTGAAGATGAGGCATGATGTTAGACTCCAGACCAAGATGGATGAATGCTGTAACCATGTCAAGAGGTGCGTACACAAGTTTAAGGGTGTGCACACTCATTCAACTGGCTTATTGTACTGAGTATTATTTCCATATGTTTTCACAGATGAGATTGTTATGTTTTCATTTGAATTGTACAGGCTACAGGTCACACTACAGGTGTGAATTGCTATGAAATGTGTTATTGTGGTGTCATGTTCCAATTGCACAAATACCAGGCAGTGCATTAGGGTTGTGTAGCCTTTATAGCCACTGTAGCTATAAGGACACAGCAGTACCTGACCTGTATATCCAGCCTCCACCAAGGTAGAGTAATCCCCTTTGGTGGGCAGCAGGAATACACAAACCACATAATAGGTTGCTACATTGCCTGTACAGGTGCAGATAACAGGTTGCTACATTGCCTGTAAAGGTGCAGACAACAACTCAGAAGGAAGTCCACCTATATCGGAGCAAGCAGGTAAGTTCAAAGGTGATGTCCTGTAAGGCTGACTATGACTATGAATCGGACATATCCACACCACCGAGGACAATTGCAACCATGTCTCCACATATGTTGTAAGTCTCAGATGAAACAACACAATTCACCCTGTACTGGGGGTAAAGAATACCTCATACACACATGCTGTGGTTATAGGCAACCTGCATCACACATGTTAGGTGGGAACATCGCCACCCTGGTCATACATGGAGATATGCACATCAACCACACTCTTCCCCACAGCAATGGTGAGCATGTACATATTGCCTACTGATGGCAACAACAGCATATCTCCATGGGGCATACTAACATCAGTGGCTGCCTCCTACATGAACTCAGGCATGTGCCCAGAGCTCCATCACACACCACAGTCAAACACAGAGCTGCCACCATACACACACCATCCACATGGAAGATGACCACTGTCAACCCTCTACACAGAAATGCATGGGGGATAGACAATTATGCAATCAAGTGTTCAACACTGGGGGGAATAAGATAGGTCAGGGATAGGCGTGTAATGCAAGATGTTATAGCCATGATAGCTTGGAGGTTTCTGGGGTAGCCTGGATTATTTGCAAGTAATATCCACTGTTGATGTGCATTTTGAAAACCGTATGAGATCCTGTGACCTTTTCCTGTTCATGTCTTCCTGGTAACATGTAGAGTGCTTGACTACCAGCATTCTCAGTTGGGGAAACAGACATTATCACCCAATATATGATTGGACATTATTCCCTGTCATGTGGACGGAAAGCAGAAGATATGTGGTAGAGGTGAGATGTACCTCCCTGGACTACATGAAAAGAGACATGGAGGAGGTCTCCGATCTTGTAGCTCAAGCAGGTAGACCCTAGCCCTGAGTAGCATCCTGCCATCACTCAGAATGATATCTCAGTACAAGGACAAAATGATTGACTTCAACAAATGGTTTCTGGTGTCATTCTAAGGGGATCCAGTATCTGTCTTCCTGGGATGACATGATCGACAGACCACGATGCTTTGCCAGAGAATGGCCTGCACCTGTCACCCTTGGGATTCCGGATACTGGCTAAGGCTCTTCCCACCCCTATAGTGCCTTTTTTAGGCAAGGTTCAAATGACAAATTCACCACCTTAATGGGTACAAGCAAGCAAAATCTGAGGGTAATGCTACTCAGTGCTAGAAGTCTAAACCTCAAAATGCATTCACTCGAGGCATTCCTTAAAATGAAGAACATCGACATCTGTGCAGTGACAGAGACCTGGTTCAAGGCTCCAGAGAGCATCCCTGCATTACCAGGCTATAATTCATACCACACCTTTCGGCCACCTAACATGGACTGAAACACTAAAGGTGGAGGCATGTCCATATTCATTAAGGATATCCACACCTCCAGGCTAGTTGCTGAGCATAATGCATCCGAGATTATCCAAGTGCAACTAACTCTGGGCAAGACTGCCATCCATATTGTAACTTGCTACAGATCCCCCACCAAACCCAAGATTCCCGCTCTTCATTTCTTGATACACTGAAAAATATTAGGGTACAACACAACACACTAGTAATGGGCGATTTCAACTACTCCACCATTAACTGGGAAAACTACTCATGTACCAACTCTTTTGCTCAACGTTTCTGGAATTCATAAATTCCAATGCCTTGGATCAACTTATCCACAACCCCACCAGGGGCAGCAATATCCTAGACCTGCTCATTACCAATATGGGCAACAAGTGTTCCACAACAGAGGTCAATTCCTCATTGGTTAGATCCAACCACAAGCTAATCACCCTAGACATCCCCCCCCATTAGGGAAACCACCATAAAAAATTTCTCCAAAACCAACTTCACGCTTAAGACAGAAGTGGCAAACTTCATGATACCCATACAGATGGACAATAGTGGTACAACTGCTGAATCCTACACAAATGCAGTTTATAAGCACTTACATGAGTGCATGGATTGTGCTATCCCTAACAGAACTAAGATGCTATCCTCCAAAAAAAGGAAGCCAATTTGGTGGTCCCCTGCCATAAACAAACTTTACAACAGAAGAAAGAAACTGTTGCAAAAAAGAGTAAAATCCCATGATTGGAGGAACTCCCTGGTCAGCCTCAGTAAGAAGCTGGGATCCCTCATAAAATCCTTCAAAGCTGGATATGAAAACAAAATCGCAACTGATTCTAAAGGCAACCACAACACATTCTATAGCTTTGTCAAGAATCTCAATGGCAAAACTCAGATCTGCTCTGAGTTACAGCACAATGGTACTAAATATACAGAACCAACTGATATTGCCAACATCCTGTCAGATAGGATCAGTGCTAACTTTACCCCCCCCCCCCTCACCCCCTGAAGGGCTCATCTCTCATCCGGAAAAATGCAAAGTTCCTGTAATAACGGCTGCACAGGTAAAAACCACACTCTACAAAACCAAAAACACAACATCCATGGAACCTGACAACATACCCGCCTGCTTTCTACATGAACTGCAGAATGAACTGGCACCCCGCCTAAGCACCATGATTAATCATAGCCTCACCTCAGGCTTTATGCCCACTGAATGGTGCACAGCAATGGTTGTCTCACTCCACAAAGGGAGAGCCACCACAGACCACAGGAGCTACCGCCCTATTAGCCTAACAAGCCTGGTCTGCAAGGCCATGGAATGTATAGGTTCATAGGTTCATAGGTAGGTACTAGGCTATTGACCCAAGGGCCTATGCAAGCCTAGACAACAAGGTTCCCTGGCTTATGCCACCCAAGAAAGTTATTTTCCTGTGCCACTGATGAGCAGAGACCATGGATCTTATACACAGACAATGGTAATCTCTAAATTCTGGACCCCACCCAGTTTGGGTTTGTAAAAGGCAGATCATGTCTCCTAAACCTGATAGACTTCTTTGAAGTAGTCCCCAAAACTGTAGACGAGGGTAAGGTGGTTCACACAGCTTATCTAGATATTGCTAAGGCTTTTGACACCACCCCCCACTCTGGAATTATAGATAAACTCACTAAACTAGCTATAAATCCCTGTCACAAGATGGGTTGCCACTGGCTTACTGACAGAACCCACACTGTGAAAGC
This sequence comes from Protopterus annectens, assembly GCF_019279795.1. Classification (NCBI taxonomy): domain Eukaryota; kingdom Metazoa; phylum Chordata; order Ceratodontiformes; family Protopteridae; genus Protopterus; species Protopterus annectens. The sequence continues at coordinate 830,167,721 of NC_056746.1, forward strand.
AGCAGACTCCAAATTCAACTTCAGACCAGTGACAAGTGGAGTACCACAGGATTCAGTCCTGGGTCCTCTGGTGTTTGGTATCTACTTTTCTGAAGTACATGCTAACACAGAAGGTCTTTGGCTAATGAAGTTTGCAGATGACTGCAAACTAGGAGCCATAATCAAAATTTCTAATGATGTGGACATCCTACAAAAGGGCCTCACAGCAACAGATGCCTGGTTTCAAAAGCATGGTCTCAAGCTCAATGCCAAAAAGTGTGATAAGAGACCTTGGGACACAAGTTGCCAGTAGTCTCTCCTTTGATAATCACATCACCAGAGAAATCAGGAAATCCTGCTACATGGTACACCTCATCACAAAAAGTTTCTTATCCAGGAAAAATGAGGTCATTTTTCCCCTCTACTAATCACTCATTAGAACCATTATAGAGTACAATGCCTCTTTTGGTATGTATCTCACAAGACATCTACAACAACTGGAAAGGCAGCAGAAATACCTCACAAAGAGGATTACTGGCCTCAAACAGATGCCCTACGCAGACCATCTCAAAAAACTCCAGCTTAACTCCATCACATATTGCCTACTCAGAGGTGATCTCTGCCTAACATACAAAGCTATGTCAAACCCAGAGATGTTAGACATGAACCACTTAAAGAAATCCCAATCCCTCTGAGCTACATGCTCTAAGGACCTAAACCTTGTCACTACAATAAACAGAACATGTTGGAGGGATAGATTCCTGTCCCAGAGACTTTCCATACTCTGGAACAAACTACCTATCTATATCAAACAAAGCTCCTCATTAGCCCTCTTCAAGAAAAATCTTGATGATTGAATGGGAAATAGGAAATTCACCCTGGGAATCACCTCTGTGGCTCTGCTCGGCAAGGGCACAGGAAAATAATTTTCTTGGGTGACGAAAGCCAGGGTACCTTTTTGGTTAGGCTTATATAGGCCCTAGGGCCAATAGCCTAGTACCTACCTATGAACTTATAACAGGTACAGGTCACTTGTAAAACCAAGCATCTGTACTCTTGTATTGTACCTACAAGGCAGGTCACCTTTGAGGGTGGAAGATGTCCTATCAGCTTGATATTTCACTCAGGTATGATATCTCATGCTGCCATATGTGTCACTACACTCACTGGGGCCTGTTTGGCAATAATATCACATACATGGGCATTGTTAAGGCACACAGACCACTTCTGACCATGTATAGGTTTCAAACATGGATATTCCAGACAAATCTGTACAGAGGACTGTACAATGGTTTAACCTGCTGTGTGGGAGGCAGATGCTGACAACACACTGTATAAAGTAATAAAGTAATGGCAGCGGGAGGTGGTCACCAGCCGTGTATGGTATACACATCAAAATGGTATAATCCACACGTGATATGATCCTCACACACACACAGTTTCCAGCATTTGGATTAGAACTCCTGCCTATCTAGATATTCCTACTATACTGCTACACAGTAGATGTGCCACAGAGTTTATACATTTCTACTTTATCCAAAGGCACTTCTAAGGTGGAGCACATCAAGAGGTCTACTACACTGGAGTGAAGGGAAGTAAACAGTTCAACAATGGTATGAGCCAGATAGTACATGATTTACAAACACACACACACACACACACACACACACACACACACACACACACACACACACACACACACACACACACACACACCAGTCATATATGGAGATATACACATCAACCACACTCCCCACAGCAGTGGTGAGCATGTACATATTGCCTCCTGATGGCAACAACAGCATATCTCCATGGGGCATACTAACATCAGTGGCTGCCTCCTACACGAACTCAGGCATGTGCTCAGAGCTCCATCACACACCACAGTTAAACAAAGAGCTGCCACCATACACACACATCAACATTGAAGATGACCACTGTCAACTCTCTACACAGAAATGCATGGAGGATAGAGGATTATTTATTTATTTTATTTATTTACATTTGTTGACCGGGAGTGTCTGACTGGACGTAGGTCCATTTTCAGTGGAGGCCTGGGGAGAAATGCTCCACAGTTAAAATAAACAGACAGTTGTTACATTGGATTGCATAGCGATTAACAATTTAACATAGCAATTACTTACAACATATTTACAGATGAAGAATATAGTACATCAGTAGACAGCCAGAATCTTTATCTGTGAAGTACATAACAGACATTAACAAATGTTACAATAAGTTCCTGCTGTATAATAAATACTAGGCTTATGAGCATCTGAGCTTGCTATAATCAAGGTAGTTAGTGGAGTGGAAAGAAAGGTAGTGGTTGGATGGGGTGGGTGATATTAGAGTGGGAGTTAAAAGGGCATAGCCAGCATGTTTTTAGGTGCACTTTTACTAAAGTTTTGAAGTGGGTGCATGATGGTATAGAGGTAATTGTGGGTGGAAGGGAGTTTCATAATTTGGCTATGATGCAAGGGAATAGTGCTTCACCAGTTGAGTTATTGGCTTTAGTGATCTGCAAGTGATTTTTGTTGCTGGATCTTAGTGGTCTGGTGGTGCAATAGGGTTGGAGTAGTTTCTGGAGGGATGGGACATTTAGGGATGGCTTACTAGTTTGTGGGTGAGTGAGAGTTGATACCACTGAAGGAGGTGAGGTAGTTCAAGCCAGCCCACTTCAGCAAGTGAGAGACAGTGGTGACTACGGTAGGATGCCCCTGTGGCGAATTTGGCGATTTTGTTGTAGCAGGTCTCTAGCTTGTTTAGATCGCATTGCCTTAGGTTGGTATATATTGGAGAGGCATAAAGTAGGGTGGAGATAAGGTGGGAATTTGCTATTGAAATCTTTGCTGCTTTGTTGAGAAGTTGCTTATTGCTGTATAATGATCCGAGTTTTTTGTGGGCTTTTTTTATGGTCATAGATATGTGAATGCCAAATTTTAGTTTATTGTCTATTTCCACTCCTAGCAGTTTGGTGTGTTCAGTTGGGTATATAGTGGTGTTGTCTTTTGCTGTGATGTTAAAGTGAGAGTTGTTTTGAGTATGTTTGGTGGGTTGGAAGATGAGTAGTTTAGTTTTGTTTGGGTTGAGTATTAATTGGGCATTGGATAACCATGTTTCAACAGAGGAAAAGGCTTCCTGTGTGACTTTTAGCAGTTTGGGTAGGGACTGGGCTGAGCAGATGATGGTTGAGTCATCTGCGTATTGTATAAGTGTGCCATGTTTGGTGGCAGAGGCTAGATTATTGGTGTAAACAGAGAAGAATAGGGGTACGAGGATGGATCCTTGGGGAACCCCTATGGAGACAGGTAGTTGGGGAGATATGTCATTCTGCCATACAACGGATTGTTGGCGGTCAGACAGGTAACTCTGAAACCAGTTGGTGACTGTTTGAGAGAAGGATAGGTTATTGAGGACAGAGATATGTTATTTGTGTGGGACCATGTCAAATGCTTTAGATAGGTCTAGGAAAGTAGCAGAGGAGAGATAGCCATTGTTTTTATGCAGAAGGATAGTGTTAGTAAAGGAGAGTAAGGCAGTGGTGGTGCTATGGTTTGGTTGGAAACCATGCTGAGTACTGGAAAAGAGGTTGTTAGTAAAGAGGTAGTCTGAGACCTGAGAGTGTATGCATCTCTCTAGTATTTTGGAGAGTGGAGAGAGAATAGCTATGGGGTGGTAATTGATTAGTTCTGTGGGTGGTCCGCCTTTGTGGAGGGGAATTATATGTGATACTTTCCACAGTGTGGGAATGTAACTTTCTGACAGAGATTGGTTAATCAAGATGGATACTGGGTAGGCCAGAGCATCAGCTGCGATTTGTAGGTATTCACTTGGGAGGTTGTCAGCTGCTAATTTGGTGGGTTTAAGTTTAGTTAAGAGTTGTTTATGTTGGAGGTAGGTACAGGAGAAAAAGAGAAGGCAGTGAGGAGATTACTAGTTGAAGGTGTGTGTTGTAGGGGAGGGGGGGTTGTGTTGTTTAGCTAGTGATAGTATGGTTTGTGTGAAGTGTGTGTTGAATGAGGTAGCAATATTTTCTGAGGAGTGAGGGATGTTAGGAGGAGGGGTACTGACTTTACCTGGGTGGAGGGTGGAGTTTATGGAGGACCAGAATTGTTTGGGGCTGTGCTGTGAGGAGTCTAGGGCAGACTGGTAGTATTGTAATCTGTCCTGTTTTATTAGCTTTTTGACTCTAGTGCGTAGTTATAGGAATTTCTGTCTAGTTGAGGGGGTTTTGGTTTTGCGCCAGTGCTCTCAGGCTTTATCCCTGTTTTTCATTTCTGACTTGGTTTTCTGTAGCCATGGGGAGGGTTGTGCTTTGGTTCTGGAAAATCGTATGGGGGCATGGTAATTAAGGATGCTCAGGAAGGTAGTATTAAAACATTCAGCTGTGTCATCTAGACTGAGGTTGCCAGTTACATTCTTTGAGGGATGAGATAAATGTGAGTGGGTTAATTTAGTTTTTTACGTATTTGACGGTAGATGACAGGTTTAGCTTGGTATAGGTATTTTTTAGTAGGAATGTTGGGGAGTGATCACTGAGGATATCTGATAAGCAGCCTATTATATATGACTGGGGGCTCTTACTGACTCGTATCCAATCCAGGGTAGTGTGCTTACTGGATTTTTTATTTATCCTGGTTGGTGACTGGACTAGTTGGGTGAAGCCATGAAGGTTTACATGATGGGTTGGATGGTTGCCAGAACAGGATTCCCAGTCAATATTGAAATCACCTAAAATGATAGTTTTTTGGGGGCAATCAAGTGTCCAACATTGGGGGGAATAAGACAGCTCAGGGACAGGTGTGTAATGCAAGCTGCTATAGTCATGATAACTTGGAGGTTTCTGGGGTAGTCTGGATTATTTGCAAGTAATATCCACTGTTGATGTGCATTTTGACAACTGTATGAGGTCCTGTGGCCTTTTCTGTTCATGTCTTCCAGGTAACATGCAGAGTGCTCGCCTACCAGCATTCTCTGTTGGGGAAACAGACATCATCACCCAATATGTGATTGAACATTATGCCGTGTCATGTGGATGGAGAGCAGAAGATGTGTGGTAGAGGACTAGTCTGTGGGGCAGTGTGGTCCACGGGGTAAATGATGCCAGACTGCACAGCAGAACTTATGTGCATGTGCATCATTGGGCCACTGACCTCAAATGTCATGCTCATCAATTGGCTGCTGCTGTAGCAAGGGACTGGCTAGACACAGGTGGGGGCCCAGCCATCCAGCCCCCACTGACACCCAAGGAGCTCCTCACTTGGCCCACATGCTGAACGCATAGGGCATGACACTGAGGGAAGCATGTGGAGGTGGGTTACACACACACACACACACACACACACACACACACACACACACACACACACACACACACACATGCACACACATACACATACACACACACACACACACACACACACACACACACACACACACACACACACACACACACACACTGGATGAGGAGCATGCAGGTAAGGGCCCAGTGGGGTTTAGTGTGCTGATGTATCAGACATACATGTATCTGTATTGTATCTACATGCATGTGTCAGGTCCGGTTGCAGTTGTAGATGGAGTTTTCTAATGCACAGTGGTGCACATGTATGGCGAGGACAGGACTTTGTGTATTATTGCGGTTAGTACTGTAGGGACTTTGTGTATTATTCCACTTAGTACTGTAGATGAGCAGACAATCTGCATGCATCCTATACCAAGGCCACATGTGCATTTACTGACAATAACCCCCTCTCACAAAACTACCTATGACCCTCTGGTCTGCATATGGGAAAGCAGCCTTTAGCTGGTGGGTATCACATTGTTCTGGTGTTGCCTGGCAATACCCCAGGCATGTGAAGCACATGCAATTTACCATGCACACAACCCTCAGTAATAGCTATATTGCTTTATGTAATAGCTATAACTGTTAACTTGTGCTGGGGTTAACTGTATTGCATCACAGTGGTCACCACTGGGGTCTATGTGACGTGAATTCAACATTCCTGTAGTATACCTCAGAACTTGTCAGTGCCAAGACATCTGGACAGAGGCCACCAAATTGTGCTGGACAAGCATACTAAAGTAAAGTCATGCGTGATACATTACTGGTATACAGTAGATATAAATTGTGTACACACTCCTCTTAAGATGCAAGATTACATACTAATTAGGACCACAATATGACAGTCCACACCTCTTCCAACCTTTACTGTGACCCATAGCAGGTACAGTTCACTTGTAAAACAAAGCATCTGTACTCATGTATTGCACCTACAAGGCAGGCCACCTGTGAGGGTGGCAGACATCCTATCAGCATGATGTTTCACTCAGGTATGATACCTCATGCTGCTATATGTGTTAGTACACTCACTGTGGCCTATTTGGCTATAATATCGCTGTACAATGGTTTAACCTGCTGTATGTGAGGCAGATGCACTGTATAAACTAATGGCAGTGGAAGGTGGTCACTAGCCATGTATGGTATACACATCAAAAATTGGTATAAGTCACACATGATATGATCCTCACACACACACACAAACAGTTGCCAGAATTAGGATTAGAACTCATGCCTATCTAGGAATACCTACTATAAATCTACATAGCTATCAGACACATCACAGAGTTTATACATTTCCAACTCAACCAAAGGTACTTCTAAGGTGGATGACATCAACAGGTCTACTACACTGGAGTGAAGGGAAGTGTAAATGGTAGTACATAGGTCAAAAATGGTATGAGCCACATAGTACATGATTCGCACACAGACTTGCCAGTATTGGGATTAGAACTCGTGCCTAACTAGGCATTCCTACCTAAGTGCTATGCAGTTATGAGACATGCCACAGATCTTATACATTTCCAACTCAACCAAAGGTATTTCTGAAGTGGATGACATCAACAGGTCTACTAATGTGGAGTGAAGGGAACTGCAAATTGTAGTACACAGTCAAAAATGATATGAGCCAGATAGCACATGATTTACACACACACACCTTCCAATATTGGGATTAGAACTCCTGTCTATCTAGGTATGTCTATTATAGTGTGATGTAGTTACTGCATGTGCTACAGAGCTTACTGAATTTTCACATGGCCAAAGCTGCTGATAACTGCACAGCTGTGATAAAGTATTAAAGGTGGCAGACAGTCTGCCTTCTGTTCCACATGTACATCATGCTAGTTATTTCTGTCTTGCACTTCAACTAGCATTATGGCTTGGCACTTCACCAGATTATTGCATCATGAAGTGTGGCACACCTGTGAGCCATCAACAGTACTCGTTCATTACAGATGTTGCCCCAGTACTTAGTTATGTTCACCCCTCCTGGTAAGTTTGAAGGGCTATCTGTGCTTTCACCCATTGACCTGGTGCACATGTCCATTCTGGGACACTGTTGCAACTGCCGCATGTACACAGACAACCCTCCCCTCTAAATTTCAAACACTCTGACCTGTGAGGGTTACCCATATATCACCCAATGTGGACATATGCACTCTCCAGAAAATAATGGACTAGCAGGTCAAGAGAATAAGATCAACACCTGCACCACACCATGTGGAACACGTAGCTCACCATGACACCCACTTTGCCTGCCATGGCATACAGTGAAAAGCCACACATCCACCTTCCCAGAGGCACTCAATGGACATCTACCCAAACAGCACAGACATCATCTCAGGCACTACAATATGGCACATGCCAAGGGACACACACTTAACCTACAGTGTGCCCCCAAACTAAGACCCTAAGGCTAACCACCTTGCACAATACAGTGATAATGGGTAACTCAATACTGAGGCACACACATCCCACTCACTAGGTTGAATATGGAGCAGGTAAGAACCAGATATCAATCACATGCCAGCATCTACCACATGACACAGCCAGTCATATCATTCCACAACAGCTACGAGTATCACTCCATATCCATGTGGGTATGAATGAATTGGGACACACCTCCCTGGACTGCATGACAGGATACATGGTTCACCTCTTTGACTGTGTTGTTCAGGCAGGTGTGACAGTAACCCTGGACAGTGTACCGCTGTCACCCAGAATGATGCTGCAGTACTATCAACAGATGGTTGATTGCAACATTGGCTTACATGTTCTGTGTCATTCTCAGGGGATCCAGGGCCTCTCTGCCTGGGATGGCATGATTGCCAGAACCCAATGACTTGCCATGGATGTCCTACATCTGTCACAGCTGGGTTGCCAGGTAATGGTAATCTGTCTTGCCACCCCTATGGGCAGTGTTCCTAATGTTATTGCCACCATAACAGCTACACATATATGCAATCTGAGGGTCATGCTGCTCAACAGTGGACATCTAACTGTCAGGATGCAGTCACTCATAGCAGTTGGAGTGGAGGACATATGTTTGCTGTAGTGGAGAGGTGGTTCACAGCAGCAGACAGAAGACCTACAATATCAGGCTATGATGCATTCCACAACTGTCAGCCCCAAACATGGACCACACAGCACCTCTACAGGTGGTGTTGTCTCCATATTCATTATGGATAGGAACACCTCCAGACTAGCATCCCATCGTAATGCATTGGAGATACTTCCAGTACAACCGCCTTGGGGTAATGGTGCTATCCAGATTACAGCCTGCTATGGGTCCACATCTATGTCCCTAGACTGTCAATGTACATTCCTCAACACCCTGCCATTTCTGATGGTCCAATGCAACACTGACATAGTACAAGTCTTCAACTACCCCTCCATCAACTGTGGAATATAGCCAGTCACCAGTACAGTGGTCCAACACTTCTGGGATTCGTCACTTCTATTGCCCTCTAAATTGCCGTAGAGCAGCTCATACTGACCCATGGTAGAGGATGCAACAGCCATTGCCTGTGTTGACCACTTAAATATGGGACCATTGCTCAACCCTAGATGTCAATCCCTGCATGGTGAGATTCACACAGGCTGTAATCAACATGGAACTCAACATGTCAGCCACCCCCCCCACAAAGATAATCACCTGGCAAAAACTCTCCAAACCTGACTTTGCAGCCATGAAAACAGGGGTGGATGTCTTCACTGTACCCATGGCAATGGGATGTAGCTGCACGACTTTGGAATCATACACATAGGCACTGTACAAACAAGTACATGAATGCATGGTACTAGCCAGAACCAACCAAACCTAGACACTGTCCTCCAAACACTGGGAGACAATGTGATGGTCCCCTGCCATTACTGAAGTGTACATCAAAAGGAGGACACTGTTGCAGGGAAAGGTGGTGTTCCATGACTGTTGAACTCCCTTATTAGCCTCAAACACAACTTTGGATCCCTCATGGAGTCCCCAACAGGCATCTATGGCAGCAGAGATGCAGCAGACACTGATGACAGTCACAACAGCCATGATTGTTACATCAACAACCTCCATAGCATTACACACAAGTGCTGCAAGTTACTGCACAAAGCTAATATCTATCCTGAGACAACAGATATTCACACAGTCTTGGCAACACATTCACTGCCAGCTTTACCCCTCTCTCCCCCCACAAGTGAAGTGCTGAGTGAATGTACTTTCACATGCTGTATCCCATGTCCATTCTAGGTGTCTGTGTGTCACCAGAATGTGGCCCTGCAGCAAGGCCACAGGGTATGGCAGTGTGGTGACACATCCACCATGTCATAGGCAGGGTACAGTATGTGCACACCAATTCCCGGTCTGTAACACATTGATTGCATATGCCTTAGATTATAGAGCTGTGGGTTGTACATAGGTACATGTTGATGTACATCTGTTGTAGAATGGAAAATGGTACATTTTCTGGCTTGGACACACCTCCAATTGCTAATAACTACAGCCACAGGGGATATTCATCAACCAAACACACTGGGATTACTGTTAACACACACACACACACACACACACACACACACACACACACACACACACACACACACACACACATACACACAAACTTGCCAGTACTGAGAGCCATAGGTTCATTGCTTCATAGGTATGTAGTAGGTGAATGGGCCTGAAGGCTCTACAAGGCTAGGCCAAGGGAATACCTTGGCATCAGGTCACATGACAATAGTCCCCAGTGTGACTCAGGGGGGAAGTCACTGGAGTGGTCCCCAGGGGTGGGTGTTGTATTCATCCACTGATCCAAGATTCTATTGTGGGTGGCCAGTGATGTGCACTGCTTCCCATGTATGTGATCTATATTCCATAACATGGACAGTGTCTGGGTTGTACATGTCCCACATGCATGTTCTTTGATGTGTGAAAGTGTACTTGAGGTCTCTAGGGCATGTTGTGTGGGCAGATTGGTATCTTCTGATGTAGCATTCCTGACCTCATTTGGTGAGACCTGGCTATGTAATTGAGGTTGTGATTGCAACTACATTTTAAATACTGGCATTGGGTGATGTAGTGGGTGAGAGATTCCAAAAAATATTTTACCTTACACACACATTTATATTTGCCAGGGGTGAGGTTCAAACCTCTAACAATCTTTTCAGACCATTATGTTACGCATTTACCCATGCACCACTGACCTTACATGGTTTAGGGTTTGCAACAGGTACTTCTAAGGTAGATGATATCTGCAGGACTGCTAATGTCAGGCACTGAGATGTGTACTGTGTGTAAATGGGGCCAAAATCTATGAGATACAGACATACATCTGTACACACACAAACACTTGCCAGGGATGAGATTCAAACCCATACCTATGTAGTTATTGCTATTACATTTCTCCACATTTACCACACATGCCATGGAGCTTACATGTGGGAGAGTTGTCCAATGGTATCTTTGAAGGTGAGTGACATCAGCAACAGTGCTAAAGGAGGGGTAAGGGGAGAGAGAAGTGTGTGTCCACAAAATCAGGTGTCATCACAGACACACACACTCTCTCTTTCACAGTTTCACAGTTAACATGTCTGGGATTAGAATTTCTACCTTACTAGTATGCTACACTATGGTATTATGCAGTTATCACAAGTGCGAGTGAGCTTATATGTTGGAGAGCTGTCCAAAGGTATCTTTGAAAGTGAGTGATATCAGCACTAGTGCTAAAGGAGGAGTAAGGGAAGTGTAGTAAGTGTGAATGTCCACAAAATCAGGTGTCAACAAAGACACACACGCACACACACACACACATGCACACACACATGCACACACACACGCACACACACACACACACACACACACACACACACACACACACACACACACACACACACACACACACACACACACACACACACACACACACACATACACAAAGCACTCTCTCACACAAACACACACATTATCACAGTTTCCAGGACCAGGACTAAAATTCCTACCTAACTAGTTTGCTATACTACAGTATGATGCAGTTATCATGAGTGCCATGTAGCTTATAGAACTAAGAGTTGGCCAAAGGGTTATTTCAAGGTGACTGACAGCAGGCAATCTAAAGTAGGGCAATGGGAGGTGTAGTGAGTGTGAATGGCTCAAAATCATTCACCTCCACACACAGAGACACACACACACACACACACACACACACACACACACACACACACACACACACACACACACACACACTTTAACAGTTGCCATGTCTGGGATTAGAACTCCTACCAAACTAGTTTGCTACACTACAGTATTATACAGTTATCACGAGCACTAGGAGGCTTATAGGGCTGAGATTTGGCCAAAGAGTTATTTCAAGGTGACTGACATCAGCAGGCATGCTAAAGTAGCAATAGGAGGTGTAGTGAGTGTGAATGGTCTCAAAATCATTCATTTACACACACACACACACACACACACACACACACACACACACACACACACACACACACACACACACACACAGTGTAACAGTTGCTATGTCTGGGATTAGAACTCCTACCTAGCTAGCTTGCTATACTATAGTATTACATAGTTATCATGAGCGCCACAGAGCTTATAGGGCTGAGACTTGGCCAAAGGGTTATTTCAAGGTGACTGACATCAGCAGGAATGCTAACATGGGCAATGGGAAGTGCAGTGTGTGTGAATGGGCCATAAATCATTCCTCATTCAATTTGTTGTGTGTGCACAGGCATCTGCGAATGACAGATATGCATAGTCCACTGTGTTGTCAGACATGGGCTTCATTTCTCTAAGTGTAGGAGCATGTCCAGTATGACCTTCTGTATTGAGTGTGTGAATCCATTCCAGGTAGGGTTGTACTCCACTCCAGGGTTTGGTGTTCTACACCTACAGCTAGCAACCTGGTTCTGCAGGATATCTGTAGATAGGTTGACAATATGGAGTCACAATGGGCAACAGATAGGGGGATACTGTAACTATTGCTGTCTGTACTGCTTGTGTTACATGGTTGGTGTTAGCAGAGATATTCAGACATATGTACTGTTTTACACTGTGATGTATTATGTCATCAGCTACTGACAGATATAATTATTTGCTCACAGTTATTTCCTTTGAAATACAAGATGAATGAAGCTGAGTCCAGTATTGTGATCCCAGCCTACACATTCTTGCACACTCCTGCCATTCTGGAGGTGCAGCTGCAGAGACTTGCTGATGGGTCTACGTAAATGGTCCAGCACCTTAGTACTATGGTGGTTGAGGATCCCCTTCTTGTACATATATTGACTTAACAGAATGGCCATATCCTGCTGTGGCCATAACTCTCAGCTATACAGATTCACCCAGGTTACTCAGAGGCAGGGCTCGTATATCTGGTCAGTTCCCCTTCACATTGTGGTTTACAAGCAGGTTTGTAGCCACCCATTACTGGGTTTGCAGGCAGGGGTAGTATGGGCACACAGAGTTTCAGACTTCACACACTCCATGACATCCATGCTTCTACACACCCCAGTCTGTTATTCTATCCTCTTCCTAACATTATGTGAGTGATATCTGAGAAGTATCCCTATAGTTGGCCCTTCATCTCAGCGGTATTCTTGGTTTGGTCCACAGTTCATGCAGTAGGACATGGAGGCATGCTACTGGAATTTGTCTACTTGGCCTTGCATTTGTTTTCTATTGACTGTGTTAGGTTGTTAGTTGGGACCCCATGAGATACCATACATTGGCACTACGGGTGAGGTACAGGCCTTTGACAGAGGACTGTAGGCCATTTGGTAGTGATGCAGGCCATCTGTAGCAGGCCAGTGGATTCTGTCACTCCTACATTCCCAGGCTGTGAGCCAGTGGATTTCCCTGGGGTAACGAGGTAAGTGTGTGAGGTGTTAATGGCAATAGTTCCTGTCCATATTGATCCACTGGTCTGGATACAGGCACGGTGCTGCTTACAGCTAGGGACACACCTGCATAGGACCCCTCCTCAGCATGCTGCATCCTGTGGGTATTCCCATACAGAAGTGGGGTCATATTGTACTCATTCCCAACAGCAAGGATATGACCTGTGAAACCTGTGGCTGATGGTGGGGTGAGCTGAGTGCATGTGTGATATGGAAGCTACTTGCAGCTTACTCACAGATATACCTGGGACATACTCCTTATGCTGCCTTGTGCGGGGGACATAGGCAGTCTCTCATTACTACATAACTGTGCCTTTTGTGGTCTGCCAGTAATTGGCCAGACTACATCAGTATCCCATACTACACAGACAACTAATGTGCTGCTAACCTGTATGCATAATTTAAAAGTTGTGTGCAGCTGACAGTTATATTTTATGCACTCTCTGTCTAGGGTACTTCCACCTGTGTACTTTTTGTATGTATGGGCTCACATTCATGGCATGTTCATCTTTCAGATGGTGACAGATATTGACATCTGTACAGTGAGTATGGACGACTGCTGACATGGGTATTGCTGAGAAGCATTGTAGTTGGCACTGCAGTTGTTGGAACATGGCCCTCTCAACCACAGTACTGCCCATAGGCTACTCAGACACAACCCTCCATGCCTACATGCTGACCACTTCTAGACACTATTGAACACAACAACCTAACACACAGACCACAGCATATTGTACATATGCAACAATCTATCCTGTAGATTGGGCCATCTCAGGTAATCTGTGCTCCACTGATATTACTCCTCACACTTACATGTTACTGCATTTCTACATAGGATTGTGGTGGGGGGGGCACACCTGATGACTTTAAACATTTGACTGTACTGGTGTTTCAGGTACTCTGTTGGCTTCCATTTCATATTGTATTCTGATCTATCATGCAAACTGGAGGCATATCAGTAGAGTACAGATCTTCAGTTTTATTAACCTACATTTCAATTTCAGACTTCTTACCCTTCAGAACTAACATACAACTGCCAGACCTGTTGTAGTCTGTCTGTATAGGTCTGGAGGGGAGCTGTTCACCATTGCCATTAATTGGAAGCCTTAGCCGAACCTTTATTTATGGTCATCTACACCTGTCCTGCTGGCTGAGGCTGGTGGTGGGTATGTGAGCCTCACTGACATGCATGTGTGTGTCCTATGGACACACATTTGGGCCACCACATGTACTGCAGTGGGATTTGTCACCTTGTCTAGTTCTGCCTAGTATGTTGACACCAGTATTTGTTATGGATTTCATATTGCCCATATAGGTGTTCACTATCTGCTGCCATCCCATTCAGCCACCCAATTCCCTTGCATGCTCACTATAGATACAACTATCAGAACATGCTACTCCATTCAGTAATTGATAGGAAGAGTGACTTACCTTGTGGCTGTGCCAGTATTGAGGATGGTGCTGTAGGTCTGACTATGTCGGATGCACATAGTACACTCCCTAAACATGGTAAAGCACAGGTAGTGTCATATTTGGCATCCCTTTTACTGTATGTGCGAGTCAGAGAGAGGTGTTATTCCCTGGGTCCCTACCGTGTCAATGTATGTGCTATGTGTTGCCTCTTGGCCAAGGTCTGGACATACTGGGTATGCCTCCTTCTGCCTATATGGGCAGGCTCAGGTAGTTCCTCCTCCGAGTCACTCTGTGCCGGTGATGGCCTTGGCAATGGTGGGGGGCTGTGTGGCCTTGCCACGTGATGTTTCTGCTGCAGCTGTTTCCGCAGGATCATATTGTGTAGCATGGCACATACTATGAACATTTATGTACATGTAGCTGGAGAGTACTGGAGGCTCCACTGGATATGCCCAGGCAGTGGAACCATGACTTGAGCATCCCAAACACATGCTCTATTATGATTCTGGTTTGTGCTTGTGCCTCATTGTGGAGTTCTTGTTCAGTTGTGTGTGCATTTCTGAGGGGTGTCATCAGCCGCAGCTCCAGTGAGTAGCCAGCATCCCCCACTAGGTGGCCATATGGGATGCCCCCACTGGCAAATGACTGGTACAGCTGTGTCATATGCCAGATGTGGGAGTCATGATAACTTCCAGGGCTGCTAGCACACACATTCAAGATAATGCCCTGAGCATTGCACATGACCTGGCAGTTGAAGGGGAAGACCTTGTGTTTTATGTAGACCCTATACCCCACTCACTGGGTGGTGCTTTGATGTGTATATGCATGCAGTCTATAGCACCCACTACCTCAGGGTATTCTGCTATTTGGTGGAAGAGACACATATTGCTGGTCAACGCCTCACGGGTGTTGAGGAAATATATGTGCTCACCACCATGTGCTGACATGGCATCCAGGAACTGGTGGTGTACCCTGGATGCTGATGCCTGTGAGATCCCCATGATATCCCCAGTTGCCCGTTGGAAGGTACCTGTGGCTAGTATTTCTAAACATACACATACCTTGATATCCACTGGGATGGGTTCCCATCTGTTGGTTCTGTGTGTGAGGTGGGGCTGGCACAGCTCCACAGTTTGCTGTAGAATGCCCCTGTCCACCCTATAGCTCTCCCCTATTTCCATCTCATGCAGCCCCTGGTAGGTTACCCTGAGTCTGTACACTCTTCTGTTCCTCCTCACTGTGGGATGGTCATCAGCATTCACATCCTCAACACCCTCAGCCTCTTGCCATATTGATGTATGAGAGCAACAGCAGCCCCTAACATTTTGCTAGTTTTGTCAGGTAAAATTTCCCCGTCTGTGTACAACAGTGGTGTAGAGTTTGTGGGAAAAACTAGACTGAAAGGTGTTGGCATACTTTATAGTAGTGTGCTGGGCTGCTGCCTGTGTAATTGGCTGATTCTGATACATTTCACCTGCCAGCTATGCTAGTTTTCCTTGATTAACTTCCTACTGCTGTTTTCCCTTCCCGTTGCTTTCCCATTTAAGCTCCAAGGCACACCACACATAGCCAGTGCTCAGATGTGAACAGAGCTGCTATTTCCTGTGTTTTTTGTGTTTGTTTAAAACCCAGTGTGCTGTGTGCACACCCTTTTAGGCAATGTAAACACTGCTAGGTAGCCTAAGACACACCTCTTACTTAGCTTTGCTTAGCTAAGGGCAAACACAGGCCACACAGCTCCAGTAAGCTTACAGCATGCATGACACTCCCCCTTATGAGGTCATCCACCTCTTAGACTTATGCAGTGGTGTTGCTGCACCTACACGGTTGGGTGCAAGCTAGTACTGAGAAGAAATCTGTGATTCAGTATCAATCCCATCATTTACATAAACCAGAATACTAATTCATAGTTACCAAACTCACTTGGAGCCTTCCCCCTTAGCAACCACTATTCCCTGGTATTGTTGACTTATGCATCCCATTGACTATTATGGCAAAATTCTGATTTGTGTATAAAAGCTTATTTCCCCCCTTTTGTTCTTATTTTTGTGGCGATCCCGTTTGCACACCGCTGCCCTATGTTTAAAGGATCAAGATCAGCCAAAAAAATATTTTTTTATAAAATTGCAAGTATTTTTCATGCCAATGGCCATTGCCATGCCTACTACATTGAATACATGCTTTCTTTCAAGCTGTCATGCCTCCATTTTGTAATTTGCAGAAATGTATTCGATTAGTAACAGAATGCATTCCTGCATGTTACACTATTCCTGCATAGACACCTGCCTGCTTCCTGGATTGCTAATTCACCTAATTTTCATTGTTTTCACCAGCAAATGAATTAGCATATAGCAGTGATGTCATAGGTTCATAGGTTCATAGGTTCATAGGTTCATACTAGGCTATCTGCCCGAGGGCATTTACAAGCCTAGCCCATAGTTTTGTGGCTTACGCCACCCCTTTAGTATGGGGAACTATACCCATTATTTTGCTGTGCCTCTGTTGAGCAGTGACACTGAGGTAATCCCTGGGGTATATCTGCGATCTCCCATCCATTGGTCAAGATTTCTCTTGAACAAGGCCAGCGAGGTGCTCTGCCTCACATATACCGGGATTTTATTCCACAGCATAGGGAGTCTTTGGGTGATGAATCTATCCCTCCAGCACGTCCTATTAATAGCCGTGCCGAGGTTTAAGTCTCCCGCCCTTGTGGCTCTGACGGATCTAGATTTTTTGAGGTGAAGCATATTCATCAAATCTGGGTTTGACATGGCCTTGTATGTTAGGCAAAGGTCACCTCTGAGCAAGCGGTGGCGACTGAATAGAGCTGGAGTTCTTTCAGTCGGGCAGCATAGGACAGATGTTTGAGACCCTTTATCCTTTTGGTGAGGAACTTTGTGGCCTCTCCAGCTGCTGCAAGTGTCGGGTCAGATACATTCGAATGGGGCATTGTACTCAATCATTGGTCTGATGAGTGATGAGTATAGGGAGACTATGACCTCCCTTGATCTAGATGAGAATCCCTTCATGATAAGGTGGGCAATGTAGAAGGTCTTCCTAACTACTTTAGCTACATGGGTGTCGAATGACAGACTACTATCAACCTGGGTCCCCAGGTCCCTGATAACTTCTTCTGTACTCAGTGGATTGCCACCTATTTGGTAGCTAGGGGTAACCTTGTTTTTCCCGAAGGGTATGACTATGCATTTTTTGGCATTTAACTTTAGGCCATGGCTCTGGCACCAGTTATCCGTTTCTGTGAGACCCTTCTGAAGGATATCTGTGTCAGATGTGTTTTCTACTATGGCGCCCAGTTTGCAGTCATCTGCAAACTTTGTCAGCCATAACCCTCCTGTGTTTGCTTGTACTTCGGAAAAGTAGATGCCAAACAAGAGTGGGCCCAGGACTGAGCCCTGTGGTACACCACTTGTGACAGGCTTTGAGTCTGACATGGCGCCAGCAACTCTGACCCTGTGGGTTCTGTCACTCAGCCAGTTTGCAACCCATCTTGTGATGTATGGGTTAACATGGGGGAATAGTGTAGGTGCGCTTGTGCACATCTCGGGGGACTCATTCCTGGATCGCTCGTCAGCCATATTAAATGCAGCAGCTCTTGCACTATTCAGGCAATCCATTTAGAGCTTGCTGAATCTGGCGGGTTGTGTTGTATATAGTGCATTTAAAGTTAAGTTAATATTGTGATACTGTATGAGCATTTCCCAAAGAGTTATGCTATCTACTTATTACATTTAACTAGTGTGTGATGTTATCCATTAGTAATGCTTTTAAGTTGGTTAAAGAATATAGAGTTTATTAAATTATGCAGGGATGTTTGATTACTTGATAAATGTGTGCCTTTTTCAAACTGTGCAGAGGTTTAACAGGGAGTTTTTCTTAAATATGATTAGTAAATAGTTAGATACACTTGACTAGATATACTTAAGTGTGTTCAGAAATGTGGCTGTAGGGTGGTAAGACTGTTATCTTATTTTGTCGATAGTAAATGTGTAAATAAAGATGCTCATTATAATGAAAATTTCTTAGAGAACATAACCAAAATGGTTAAAATGTCAGGTCCTTGCACAGAATAATCTTCTGGTTTGGGGCCCAATATATGTCTTATAAAGACAGGTAAATGTCAGAGGGTAGCTGTTTGCTATAATATGGAAAGTCTGTTGCTGTTTTTGAGATACCCAAAGCTTTCCAGACTTTGATATCAGTAGTGGCTACCACACCTAAAAGAGAGAAGGAATCTCATCCTCTGCTGATTACTTATATTTTGACCTAGATGAGGAAGATTTGGCAGATCTGTCATTTAGGCTATGACACTAACAAGCAGACGTTTGCTATGGAAAGGTGTTTAAACATATGAGGGAACATTTTAAGTGTGGCTTTAAGATGATGGATTCACAAAGGAATGACATAGACTTCACATTCAAAGAGGAGTGGAGACTGAAGCCTGTAAGCCTTGATATTCTAGGCCTCTGAAGATACCTTTGAAGAGACATTCTTGGACCCCAACTCCCAGCTACCAGCCCAAAAACAAACAAAAAAGAAACATTTTCCAGAGTGAAAAAAACACTTGCTGGTATATTTATAAAACAGTATCAAATTTGCCAGTGGTCTCCCTGGATGCTCTCAGACTATCCAAAGTGGCACCAGGACTCAACACACTCCTTAATGATGAAGTAAGTAGAGTATTCAACACATTTGGAAAAATAATTTATACTCTTCTACTTTAGCATTTACAGTTATTAACTGCCAAACTCAAATAAATAAATATCAGGGTGGCATCCTGAAAATGTAAGGATATGAGAGAAAAAAAATCCATGAGGAACAGAATTACTCAACAAATCCAGATTGCCTTTAGAGTAGAAAAACCTGTCATAAAGTATGGACATGATGATTCGGTTGGTTTCAGCAATGGAAGTGAAACACCAGGAGCAGTTGTACACAAGCACACATGTGTTTGGCTGAGAATTTAACCCTTGTCATATGATAAGTGGAAGTTATGGGATACCTTTCTGTGTAGAAAACTTGTGCTTATGTCCCTCTCAGGAAATAAGAAATTGGATGAGAAGTAGAAAGACCAAGTCAGTCAAGCAGGTGTTCTTCATTAAATCACTGTTGCATTATTGTTAACATCCGAGAATTTCCCTACAAAGGTCCCATCCATCCAGTTTACAAAGCACAGGATCCTTCACCTGCAAAGTGTATGCCTACTTTAGGCACATGCCAGCATTTTGGTATATGAGGAGCATACATCTGCATTATCTTCAGAACTTTCTTGCTATGTTTGATTGTTTGTATATGCAGACATCTGTCAGCATTGCAAACATTTTTCCATTTCATTACTTACAACTTCTGAAGCTCAGGAAGATAAGAAGCCCATTGATGAGCCTTTCTTCTTTTTTTCTATAGATTTTGCTGAACTTTTTTCCTTTTCATTTGTAGCCCATCATAAAACTTCATATCTTTGGTAAATACTTGAAAAAATCATTTACAACCAGCTCGACACTTACGTTGAGAAATGTCACTTACTTACTTGGAAACAGCATGGCTTTTGGGAAGGTAGAAGTATCATGACTGCTGTCTGGACACCTAATGATGACATCCTGAATAACATTGATAAAAGTAAATTTACTGGGGCAGTATTCATTGACCTTACCTGGGCCTTTGACTTGGCTGACACTCCAGCCTATTATCCTGCTTGTAAATATTGGTGTAAGCTCAGAATCTACCCAAATGGTTCAAAGATTTCCTGATTAAACAAACTTTCACTGTTAGAACTGGGTCTTTCAGGGGTCCTTCAAGTTTAAATTCTTGCACCAGTACTATTCTTCATTTTTTTTAAATAACCTGCCTCTTGACCTAGCTTATCCACAACTCCTCCTTTATGCTGATTATGTGGTTATCTATAGATCCATCCTTTCACATGATGTCATCCAAAATCAAATTCAAGAAGACTTCAAATTCAAGAAGACTTTCTAGAACTAAACTGTTCTCTTTCTTCTAAAGAATGACTCCTCAGCCCTAAACAAATCCATGATTGTGATATTTGGCACAAGGAAATGATTCACTAAAGCCAATAGCTCTCTCTCCACTTCAAAGACCTAGGAAACAACCTAAATGACTCCACCAAATTATTTAGATACCTTGATATTTGGCTTGACCAGTCCCTCAGGTTCCAAAACCACATTCAGAAAGTCATAGCCAAAGTCAACTACTTCCTTTGGGCCCAAAAGATATCTCACTTACTTTCTCCTAAGGTTGACAGAACAGCTTTAGGCAAAGATGGCCTACCCCTATTCAGCACCTCCTTACAAAAAATGCTACCATTTTACAGTCCCTTTCTAATAAAATCTGCCACCTTATCACCAACTCCCCTCATTGTGAACATCATCACAACACCTTGGAAAAGAAAAATTGGATATCCATTCAAGAAAGAGCTAACATCCTTCCTATCTTACCTCTCTTCATACTCCGGTGTCAAGACACAACATATACCCTAACCATTAGACTAACAACATCTACCCTGCACTACAGCCTAAGAAGGCAATCCATAAGTGGCCTTACTCTCAGAGCTCCATTCACTAAATTTCATTCCACAGACCACAGATTCTCTGTTCTTGCCCCTAAACTGTGGTAGTCATCACCATCTAATTTTACTGAACTAAGTGACTACAATCAATTCTGACCTCAGTTCAAACAATATCTAAATGAGCAATATAAGTGCACATGTCAGAACACAGGCCATGTCACCTGACTCCCATGACTACACTAACATGTTCATCCCAGAAACTGTGGCTGCTAAATCTGCTAACCTCTCCAAAATATAAACTAGCATCCACTGGTTCCCCATCTGCCCTGTCCATTCTCTACTGTATATCTACTATCCACTTATCCTGTTGTTAGCTCTTCTATTCACTGCTATTACTGTTCTGCAATTTGTACTCATTTTACTGCTAAAATTTCCCTCCACACTTGTACACTTGTATGTACTATGTTACTTCTTTTGGCCTGACCATATTTACCTCACCTATAACACCTGTATTATGCATTGTATACTCCTAATCCTACTTTTTTTTAAACCTTCTTGTAAATATTCATGTGTGTGCATGTGTGTGTGTGTGCGTGTGTATGTGTGTGTGTGTGTGTGTGTGTGTGTGTGTGTGTGTGTGTGTATATATATATATATATATACATATATATATATATATATATATATATGTGTATATATATATGTATATATATATATATATATATATATATATATATATATATATATATATATATATATATATATATACACATATATATATATATTTTTATATATCTATGTTATGTTATGTCACCAAACTGTATAGTTTAGTTACACCTTTAATCTTACATTATGATTCTTACTATTACAGCTCCATTCACTAAACTTCAAGCTGAGCCTGCAGGTTGTCAAAACTGATCAGTGCTGAAACTCTGTAAACACAAATAAGTAAGTAAATAAATAAAATGTCAGGTCAGCCTGGATTTAGTACCAACACTTTCTCAACCAACAAGCTCTGATTATTCCTTCTCTGGTTCAGGAATTGCTTTGTTGCGTCAGTCAGGGGAGAGTCCCTTTGCACAGCATTCATCAGTTTAGTACACTGCAACAGATGCTTCACTCTTCGCATGGGAAGATTATTCCCAACAAATCAATGTTCAGGTTGTATTATTTTATTCTGAAGAGAAATGAGAACTCAACATTTGTTCTTTAGCTGACTGTTTAGTAAAAGTTTGTCTATTGGAGATGATAAGGAACGGATTTATTGTGCGTGTTAGTGACCTGGTTACCAACGGGCAGGAGATGGTTAGGAAATAAGGTTGAATGTTATTTGTATACATAGATCTAGATCAAAGAAAAGTCAAATGGGATGTTTTAAGGACTTGTAAGACAGTGCACATAAGATGGAACATTTGACTCATAGCTGGAATAAGTCTGAACGTTTACGTAGTAGTTTAAGGCTCTGAGCTGTTAATTAGCAGTTTCTGATAGTCAAGGACTGAGACCAGAGGAGCAACTATTCTTGTTTAATGACCAGTGCAGTTCCCTAATCTGGCACCCCCTCAACTCAGAGATGAGGACAAAAAGAAAAGGGCTTGAAACTGTCACAAACCAGTTACTAGAAACATAACAAGTAGCTTGCTATAGCAAGAATACCACCCACAAAGTGTTTTATCCCTGACCACAATTACAGTATAAACATTCATTTCTGTCTGTCCATACTGTAATACCACCATACATGAATCTAATGATAGTACCCTTTAACACCTTAAACTCAGCAGCCTCTAGTTGTGACCCACCCTGGCTATGCTTCTTGTAGAGGGCTTGAATCTATCACCATATGCTTACTGTGTGGCTCTGCAAGTCACTTAACGAGACAGTGCACGTGGATTGTCATGAAAAGCAACATTTTGTCTACTGAGCTCACCTGGTTAACAAATAGTTTAAAGTGAAAAAAAGTAAGCACATTTGGTGGTAGCTCAGGGTCACACTATATTATTCTAAGAATTTTAATGTAATACTTCATTTGGTTGTGTGAAGACAGCAGGTGTTTATGCATCTTTCTTTTTCCTTTTTATGTGTTCTATTAGCTAACTACTGTGCCCTGGTAAGAAAAGGAACATGGAGCTTCCACGGCTTATTGGATGTGCAAATGCAGCTCAGATATTACATAGCAAAGACAAAGAACCTCATATAGTCAGGCTAGCTCTTTGTAATGCAAACAGTGTCTAAATGTCAAGCCGGCTGCATTCTGTTCCAGCAAAAATGGAAAAGTCTTAACAGGATCATTGTAAGCCCACTCTGCTAGGGCACCACAATAGCTGTCTTTACACATGTATCTGTGCAGAGTACGTATCCCAATTAGAGGGATGTGGGGATTATATAATGTGGCTGTTCATTATTGTGTTTATTCTGATGAAGTCCTGTATACCTGTGGATGAAAGTGCTAAACTAATATGGTGAACTTCTGGTTCCTGGTCCTCCTTTGTGGATTTTTTGGTTCAAAGTTTGTGCTTCTGTGTTTGAAGTTTTGATGAGTACATTTAATATAGCAGTAGATGTTTGAGTAGTAGGATCTGTGCCACAGTATAAGCTCCCTTCCATCTTATTCTTACTTAGTGGCCATTTGTCCACTGCAATTTCTGACTGGTAGATTGAAGAAGAAGTAAAATATTAAACTTAAAAAATATTAGAAGAACTGGTCAGTTTTCCAGTATATGGGGGTTAGGACCCCCCATATGGATCCCTGGCTCACAGACGATGCCAAGGTCTACAATTCCAAGAGCTTACAGATATTAGCTAAATAAATACATTAGGTCCTCAAGGGATTTACAGACAGAGGACAGGAAGCACTGTCTGTCCCTAGCTGTGAACAACTGACCAAAGCTGCTGTATGCATACAGTGTAGCACTACAAGCAAATTCTGAACAGGAATTTCAGAAAATGATAGGGTAATGTAATGCAAAACTGAATGCACATGGGAAAAAATGGAATACAGGTAAGACTCTGGTCATGGCAGCAAATAGGAGCTGTTTGAAGAAACTGAAAATTGAGATAGGATGGAAATAGTGGAACCAGCTAACATCTGGGAGGTATGTCTGAAGACAAGGGAAGTTGAAATGAGGAGGTCAAGGGTGCCACAGAAAACTGGCTCAAAGTGATAGAGGTAGTATGCAAAATAAGAATGCAAAAGAAGTTGAAAAGTAAGGTGTACAAAACAATGGTGTGACCAGTGCTACTGTATTGCAAGAGAACCATGGTAGTGAAGGGCAAGCAGCTGAGAAAAGTCAAGATGTCGGAGGTGTAGTGCCTGAGATGGGTTATAGGATACACACTGTGGAACACACAAAGAAATAAGGACATCAGAGCGGAAGCCAAAGCGACCATTGTTGCAGAGAAGGTCAAGGAGAAAAAAATTAAAGTGGTTCTGATTCATGTGTAAGAAAGCCAAGGAAGATTTGATAAAGATGATTTGGAAGAGACTGGATGAAGGCAAGATGAACTGAGGATGTCCAGTCAAGTGAAGGACGTATTAGATGAAAGAAGATTTTCAACAGGAATGATTATTGAAAAAGGTAGGATAGTGGCTCTAAAGTGATAGGGGTGGTTATAGCTGGCACAACAATCTGACCCTTTGTAGAAATGGATAAAAAGGGGGCTAATGGTGACTGCAGTGATGGGGTACACAACTGTAGCTTTCCTACTAAAAAATAATGGAAACTTATGTGTGCTGCTGACAGATTGGAAGTGCAGACATCTACTTCTGGATAATTTTAATAAATAAGAACTCTTACATCAGGAGTTATCCTCTGACTTAAGCATCTGGCTGTGTCCATACCAAATTGGATTTTTTTTTTGCTCAGAAATTATTACAGTTTAATTTTCTGTGTATTAGAACAAGAACTCTTTCAATGTGCTGCCATAGTGTTTGGACCTCATCTACCCTTAATCTTAACTTCACTGATCTCACTACTTACAGCCTTATCACCCTTTCCTTATATCAGCAGCAACCAGTAGTCCCCAACATCCAGCAGACACTTATTTACAGTTCCTTTTTCATTCATTCATTCATTCATTCATTCATTCAGTCATTCTTCAATATTTGCTTTATCCTACTCGGGGTGCAAAAGTTTATCCCAGCAAGCACCAGACATGAGGCAAAGAACCAGTCTTGGATAGGACACACACACACACACACACACACACACACACACACACACACACACACACACACACACACACACACACACACACACACACTCACACACACTTGAGTTGCAGACTCTACAGGCAAGCCAGAGGATCACTGGTTCACCTAACAGCATTCATGTAGGATGTTCATAGGTTCTTAGGTGTATACTAGGCTAATGACCACTGGGGCCTTTATAAGTCTAGTCATGCAATCCAAATGTATCCCACAAGTTATTGTGTCGTAGAGGTGATTTTAAAGGGGTGTTGTTATGGCATAATGTAACAGGTTTCTAGGTTCAGACAAGGGGTGAATTTCCAATTTCCCATCCATTAATCCAGTTTGTACTTGAACAGGGTTAGAGAAAGTCTCTCCTTTACTAGGAATTCTTTGAGATATATACCTGTCACTCCAATGTGTCCTATTTAAGTTGCAAACAAAATTTAAATACTTAAATCTAATAGTTCTGTTGTTGTTTGTTTTGCTGATATGCATCGGGATCCAAGGATGTTTTGTATGCTAGTTATAAATTGCCTCTCAAGCAGTCTGTAGGAAACAAGAGGAAAGAGACAGGGATTTGAGGCGATCTGCATAGGGCATTGTGCTTACACTCTGTAGTCTTTTCGTGAGGAACATTCAAGTTGTTGTACTTGCCAAGTTAGGTACATACTGAAAGGGGAGATCTACTTAATGATGGGTCTGATGATGGCTGAGTACAGTGGCACAAAACCATGGAAAGACTTATCATGGAATTAATCAATCAGAAGATAGGGAACCTCAAAACACTAGAGCCAACTCTTTGGATTTATCAAGGGCAGGTCATGCTTACTCAATTTGGTGGATTTTTTTGAAAAGGTCATCAAAGCAATGGATGAAGGCAAAATGGCACACATGTCATACCTTGACCTGGCCAAAGCTTTGGACACAATTTCCCAGCAAGCATAGTAGATAAGCTAAACTGGGGCTACATCCCTATGTTACCTGCTGGATTGCCAATTGACTCACAGATAGGATGTAGATAACAAAAATAGGGGAAGTTACCTCCACAAACAGACCAGTCACCAGTGGAGTCCCCCAGGTTCTGTTCTGGATTATCTCCTGTTTGACATCCACCTTTCTGAAATAAAGGCCATTACCAAATGGCTCTGTCTGAGTATGTTTGCAGAAGACTGCAAACTAGGAGCAGTCATTTAATTAATGAATGACTTAGCCTCCTGCAGGAAGGTTTGTCTCAAATAAATAACTGGTGTCACAATTATGGTCTGAAATTAAATTCCAAAAAATGCATTATTGTATCCTTTGGGAAGTCATCTACACCAGGGAACTACCACATTGACATTACACTCCTAAGAGTTGATCCAGTTGCTGGGGATTTCGGAACTCACATGGACAGCAACCTAACTTTTGACCAACATTTGTTTATTGCAAGAAAGCCCTTCTACATTGCATAGCTTATAAACAAACAGATTGTGTGTAGATCTAGTGATGTCATTGTCCCCCTCTACTCAGCCTTCATTAGGCCAAACATTGAATATAATGCCCCGTTTGGCATGTATCTATCCAGACACATGCAACAACATGTAACATCCACAGAGATACCTTACTTAAACTATACAGAGGCTAATCAGCATGTCCCTTCATTAAACAACTGAAATCCCTGTCACTAACTCAGTATCCTACAGACTGCTAAGAGATGACCTGTGTCTAGCATACAAGGCATCCTCCGATCCATTACTGATGACTTTACTGCATAACAGCAAGTCAAATGGCATCAGAAATACTCAGTCTAGGATCTAAACCTCTTCTCCAACATCAACAGAATGGTTTAGAGGGACAGGTATATTTCACAGGGGATATCACTGTTGTGGAACAGACTTCCCAGCCATATAAATCAAAGTTCATCCCTGTCCATTTTCAAGTGCAACTTAGATCTATGGATGTGAAGCAGAAAATTTGCTTTAAAGATTCAGAAGAAACTTTATTGTCAGTTAGGAAACACAAGTGCTACCTAAATGACATTTCGAGTGTCAGCTCTTTTATAGGAAAAGGCAAACACAAAAAGACAAGACATGACAGGCATTAAAGCATAAACAATAAATAATAGTACAAAAGTAAATGTGTAGGTAGCTGACACACATGCTTGCGCACTATTTATATACCCTAGACAACACTGACTACTAGATGATTAGCAAATGAAAAGAAAAGTACAGCAGACACAGAGGTGAGATTGCATGGTATTGCACATCTGGAAGTGACTGGAATTGCAATTGAATGAGAATGTATTAATTCCATTATGCAATAAATAAATAGAATTGCTGTATGAAAAAAAGGAAAGCATGAGAGCAAAACAATCTATTACAGTTTTGATACATTCAGATTTACATCTGCATTAATGAGTCTTATTGCAGGTGGATAAAAACTGTTCATGAATCTGGGGGTCCTATAGCGGATACTCCGCAACCTTATACCAGATTTAAGTTTAGTGAACCAACCACACGCTGGATGAGAAGGGTCACTCAGTATTTTGTGGGACCTCTTTTTACATCTCATTTCAAAGAGCTCCTGTAATGCAGGAAGACTAGTGCCCACAATCTTTTCTGCTGTTCTTGTTATTCTTTGCAGCTCCTTCCTTTCAGGCATTCTGCTTAGGACTGCCCCCTGTACTACTAATGGACAGATGCAACTCCTAAATACTTTATCCTATGCATGGGTCTCCTCAAAGTATCCATGGTATGATCCCAGTTATTCTCATTAGGGGAAGTATATAATTATTGAACATAGGATGGGTAAGGCCAGTCTATAACAAATGGGTTAGTTTATTTCAAGCACAAAAAGGAAAACTGGCTAGGTTTAAAATGGCCCACAAAGACAACTAGCCTATTACCTATGAACCTACAAAAGGTACTGTTATGCATTTCTTGACATTGAGTTCATAGGTTCATAGGTTGGTACTACGCTATCAGCCCTAGGGCCTATGCAAGCCTAGCCATAACAATTCCCTGTCTATTTCTTCCCGCAATATTTACTTCCCTGGACCTCTGTCTAGCAGGGCGACTGACATGATCCCCAGGGTGAATTTCCTATCTCCCATCCAATCGTCAAGGTTCCTTTTGAAGAAGGCCAAAGAGGTGCTCTGCTTCACATGTATGGGCAGTCTATTCCAGATTCCGGAGAGTTTCTGGGTCAGGAACCTATCCCTCCAGAATGTTTTGTTCATTGTGATGACAAGGTTTAGATCCCTGGAGCATGTGGCTCTGAGGGATTGGGATTTCTTTAAGTGTAGCATGTCCAACAGCTCTGGGTTTGACATGGCCTTGTATGTTAAGTACAGATTGCCTCTGACTAGACGACTAGAAGATATGTGACAGAATATAGCTGGAGCTTTTTTAGACGGTCAGCTTAGGGCATTTTAAGCTGTAGCTTTGGCACCAGTCATTTTTTTGTTAGATCTTCCTGTAAGATGTTATTGTCTTGGGGAAGGGTCTATGATTTCTCCTAGCTTCTAATCATCTGCAAACTTGGTGAGCTAGAGTACATTGACATTGACCTTGACTTACAAAAAATAGATACCAAAGAGGAATGGACCCAGCATGGAGGCCTGGGAGAATCCACTGGTGACCAGTCTCTTTGTGGAGATGGTCTTTCCAATCTTAACTTCCTGGGTCCTGTATGTAAGCATTTATTCAGCAAGTTTACATAGAGTTTGGTTACAATGTCCAAGTGGGATATTGTAACTAATGCCTTAGCTAGGTCAAGGTAGGCAGTACACACTCTTTTTCTTTTATCCATTTCCTACTTGGTGATGTTCTCAAAGAAGTCCATCAGGTCAGTAAGCATTACCTGCCTTTTTTGAAACTAAACTGGGATGGATTGGGTCCAGTATCTGAAGGTTTCCTATGTCACTGCTAATCAATTTCATGACAATTCTTTCCATGATTTTGAATATGAGACTATTCAGACTGATGCATCTGTAGCTCCTGGGATCCATTGATGGTTCCCTTTCATGCAGATGGATAACTGTTGCAGTCTTCCATTAATGTGGCATGAAGCCTATGTGGTTGTTATGGTTGAACAGTGGCACCAATAATATCCTGGGATACTATCAGGGCCCACAGAAACTGTATTTTTGGCCTTAGAGAATGCATCTTGGATCTGCTACCTACTGATAGTTATAGAGAGTATTTTAGATGGCATTTCCTGGGAGGTGAGAAGGGAGTAAAATTAGAGCTGAATTTTTCAGCCAGGACTTTTGTTAGATCTCCCAGATATGTGGACATGGCCCCATTTACCAATAGTTCAGAACACTGTTGTGTGCTGCCTTTGAGGTTTTGGACATAACTAAAGAAGGCCTTATAGTTGCCTTTGGCCTGGGATGATTTATTTATTGAAATTTTGCTTTGTTGGACTTGCATCATCCTCTTATTTGTGTTTTCAGTTTGATGAGAGATGTTTTTTCTTTTTGGTGTTATACTTCTTAATTTTAGCTATGACTTTTTTCATTGGTTGTACATCTTGTTTAATTTTTGGATTTCACCAGGTGGTTTGTTTTTTTGAGTCAGTTTTGGGCTTACTTCTGGTAGGTATAGCAGCCTCTATGCAATTATTGACATACAGGCCTTGCTGGAATTAAAGAATTGATTCTTATTTCAAAGGAGACTGCTTAGTGGTCTGACCTTACCAGATAGAGCACAACATGTGATGGGGGGTGGGGGGGGGGGGTAATGCAGTGTTCTGCCATATTTGTGAGTACTAGGTCCAATATCTATGTACCTCTAGTCAGCATATTCATTAATTGGTCCAGGGTGTCTGTGTTTACAAAGTCTAGTAATCTCTGCACCTGCAAATGTGGGGTCATGTAGGATAGCCAGCAAACTGGCTGTGGAGAAATTGGGTAAGTGTATATTCATGATGTCAGGTCCTTTACTGGGTGAGTTACAAAGGTGCGATCCATGAGACGTTATTAGTGGGTTGACTAAGACTGTTTTGGGGCTAGACACTAGAGTAGGCTATATAGTACTGAAGGACTGGGAGGAAACCAATGACCCTGGTGAAAACCAACATGAATACAGTGAGGGCATGATGACTCTGCATTTCTGTCTCAAGCTATAGAAATAATGAAAGGCTTGCCCTACATCAGCTCAAAACATGAATGATCACAATCCCTTTTTACTGTATGTGCGTGTGTATGCGTGCATGTACTTATGTGTCTGTGTGACAGATCTCAGCTTTATCACTCTCAAAACTTGTAGCCTTCTGAGAACTCTGCTTCTTTTTCATGTATGACTTGCGTCTATCCATCATGGTTTTGTTGTTGTCATCTTATCCTGGCTGAAACAAGACACAAACTCCTTCCTGACTTTGATGCCATTGATCTGTAACCATTTGCTAAGGCTGCAGCTTCCTAGTCATATTTTTCTGATGCTATCATTGCTAAAGGAGTTCTCATTTTAATGTGGCATCACTGTTTGCATGAGACTGATGGGCATTGTATTAGGGATTTTCTTCTTTCCACTGTTGTGCGATCATGGAGTTAGTACATTAAAATAAGGGGTATAGATGGCAAAGTTCATCACATGCAGTGCTGGGGGCATGTCCCATTGCAAAAATGATGTTTTATAGTAAAATGGCTACAATTTACATTTGTTTAAGTTGTTGTCTAGCTGTGATCAAGAAGATGGTTTGGGATCATTCATGTCTTGAGCTGCTGTAGAGGAAGCCTCTTTCCTTTCATTATTTCGATAGCTTGAGATAGAAAAGTGCACTGTCAGCCATGACCTTCTGCTAATCTTCTGAAAGGTGAAGTCCAGTCTGATTTCTTATTCTCCTGTTATGAAGCATAAAATCACTGTTTTTCAGATGAATGCATTATAAGCAATCAATTCAAACTGAATATACAAGCCTTAAATCTTTTCCCTTCCTCCACAAACATCATTGTGCTTACTTAAACTCTGTTGCCTCATACCTAAAATCTCAAAAGGATTTTGCTTGCGTGATTTTAATGCTCACGGGTTTTCAAAAATGTAGTAGATGCCTTTTAATTGTTTATATTATGCTCTATCACAGATTAAAAAAGAAATCACTGATAACTACTTTAACTACCTGGTCTCCATCTACCAACTTTCGTCACCTCTACTAAACATGTTCCCTCTCAGTCCGATCATCTTAATCATTTCTTCCACTGTTCTGCCCTTCTACTCCATTGGCCTGCAAAGCAGCAGTAAATTTACTCTGAATTAATTTCAACCCAGATCAGACAGCTTTTACTGTAATTTTTTTTTTGCCACACAGATCTGCCTTGATCACCTAGGCTCTCACCTGCTCATACTGTCACCCCAGCGAGGAGAGGCTGTCAGGCCATTCATGCTCCTTGGTGATAAGAGTCAAGCATAACTGGAGTGCTGTCATCAGCGTCAAGCTCAGGGAGATTTGTTTATAGTCCTTAACATCCTTGCCATCTGTCCACTGAAGTAAAGTTTGAAATTTGGGGACACATGCAGGCTATTGCACATGCCACACTTGTCACTGAAGTATGTTGCTGGGCAAGCTACAAATGACAGAGTCCTCCCCAGTGGACCGGACCATACCTCTTCTCCCAAGGATGGGTAAGGAAACTTCACCTTCTTTACTCCCATGTCTCCCAATACAGTTATTGCAGTGCTGAAGCCACTAACAGAACCAAGGTTATTCGGGTTATAATCAGGCCTTTATGCCTAAGTTTGTTCAGGCCTTTAATACCTTCCTGATTATCCCATTCAATCATTATAAACCTCAATCTCTCCTCTGGCACTATAGTGGAAGCAATTGGCTATCATTTCTATGCCTAAATCTTAATAACACAGTTTTTTGATAAGCATGCATCCCATCTCCCAACTCCCAGCACTCAAGAAATGACTGGACAAGACTGTCTGTGCTCATCTTAACTCCAGAAACCTTATACCTGAATTGCAGCATGGTTTCAGTATACTTACAGCCCTGCCAGTGTAACAAACACATTTATAACAGCATGGACCATGGTGCTGTCCCAGTAAAGGTTTCAACTGATATTTTGGCCTGTGCTCCCATCCCTTCTTTCTTACTGAACTTAAATGTCATGGCCTTAAGCTCTAACTTTCCCCACAATCAGATAAGTTTTCAGTTACTTGGAATGATTTTCTGTGTGTGTGTGTGTGTGTGTGTGTGTGTGTGTGTGTGTGTGTATATACGCTAAATGACATACTGTCTTAGCCCTTCTCAGTTCACAAAAAAGATCTATTTTTTTTATTTATCCTTTGTTGACTGGGTTGGTCCCACTAGGCTAGTTCTCTCTTTTCACGGGTGACCAGAGGTGATATTTATACAACTAGGGAAAATTTGGCCTGTGCATTGGGGAACTTCCCCTACTCATTTACAACACATGCGGTCTGTACAGACAACAAGCATGAATGTGCATACTGTCCGTTCCTGGTGCAGTGGAGGTTGGAAGAGCAATACAGCAATGGAGGACAGCATTTCTGAGAGTGAGATGAATGCTGGTTTACAGAAAGAAAAGGAGAAGTGAGCGGAGGATGTATTTCTTGACCCGGAAGAGTTGTTCCAGGCTAAGCTGTTTGAGCCACAGGGAGTGGAGGAGCAGCAATCAGAAGGAATTGAAATAACAATCCTTCAGTCAGGAGGGTTGTGGCATGCTGGATTGGAAGACTTAATCAACAAGATGGAACCAGTAAGTGGGAATGATATGTTGTGGGGAGAAGTGATGGAGCAGATTAGAGAAGAAGAGAAAAACAGTGTGGAGAGGATTTCATTTGCAGATATAAGAGAAAGCACAAAAAAACAAGGAAAAGGAAAGAAAGAAAACTGAGATTTCAGACAAGCAGAAGTATATAGAATGTATACAGGGCAAAGAAGAAAAAATATTGGACAGGTATGAGATCTGGGATGCAGTCGTTGCACCTTTGGGTATAAAAGCTCAACAGGTAAGAGCATTTTAGCTCAAGAGGTAAGAACATTTATTTTAATTAAGAATGAGATATATTGTGAATTATTTTTTGAAACAGTTGTGGGAATAGAGACTTTCTTGAGGAGATTTGAACAGAAAAAATACATTTTTCCTTGGAATAAATATGTCATTCTGACCTTTTTTTTTGAAAGACTCAAAAGAAAGTGAATATACAATTTCATACAGAGATGGATAAGGGGACTGTAAAATATTATTTGTTGAAACATTTTTGTTCTGAAGTGAAAAGCATTGTGAAAATATTTGATAATAGGGGTTTATGGACTAGGGTTTGGGACTGTGGTGTCATTTTAAAAATA
Source organism: Protopterus annectens (assembly GCF_019279795.1). Taxonomy (NCBI): domain Eukaryota; kingdom Metazoa; phylum Chordata; order Ceratodontiformes; family Protopteridae; genus Protopterus; species Protopterus annectens. The sequence goes on from NC_056746.1 coordinate 830,201,375, forward strand.
GAAAATTATAGAATTGTTCATATTCTGAGTATAAATGTGCAAGAAAATAGAGCAGTTGTTCAATATTGGAGACAACCAAGAACATGTTTATTTTGTGGGAAGGAGGGTCATTCTGCAGGTAACTTTGATAAAAAAATGTTATGTGTGTGGGGCTTTTGGTCTTGATGCCAAAAATGTAATATTAATAATTGTGAAAAATAAGAAAAGTTAAGGGATGAGGATGATAAGGAATAAAAATTAGAAAGGAAAAATGAAGAAAAAAACAGGGAATTAAAGTCACATGATAAAAATCAAAAAGAAAATGTTTTGACAATTTCTGAGTAAATACTAGATATAAAAGTCAATGAAATAAAGGAAGGTGAGATTGAACTGGAATCAGATATGAATGATGATAAAGAAATTGATTGGAAAGTCATTAAAAAAATCTGTTGGGAAGAAAGTGAAGGGTAGAAAATGGAAGATACAGAATTTAGGCATGAAAGTTAAATAAAAGGGAAATGGATAAAGTAATAAAACAATTTCATTTAAATTAAGGAGATGAGAAGAATAGTCTTAGAATATTGTCAGTTAATGTAAATAGTATCAAAAGTTTGGTAAGGAGAATTGGTATTTTGGGATGTGTCATAATTGTGAGGTAGATATTATTATTTAGAAGATATTTGGGGATTAAAAAAGATGAAAGATTACAAACAGAGAATTTATGGAGGGTATAGTTTGGAATTTAGGAGAGGAAACTTGTTCAGGTGCTGCAATATTGTATAATACAAATATTTTTATATTAGATGTTATTTTAGGTTGGGAAGACTAACTGTAGTAGATTTTAGATGGGAGAGAAAAGTTAATAGGATTATAGCAATTTGTGCACATGTGACATATAAAGAAAGAGTTATTTAAAGAAAAGTTTGATTGTATAATAGTTAATATGGATATTATAATAGCAGGTGGCTTTAATTGTAATTTGAGAAAAATAAAAAGGACTGACTGAACTGATAAAAGAGTTATGAAACAAATCATGAGATGTAGAGGTTTAAGGTTATAGAATTTAAACACATATATGTATAGAAGAGGAAATAATAGAACAGAGATGGACTATTTTGTAGTTTCTTATAGTATAAAGTTTAAGATAGAAGAGACTGTTCAGACAGGATTTTCAGATCATATGGTTATATAGATAGAAACTGAAGAGAATAATTACTATAATATAGGTTCATAGTTTTTACTATGGTATTGACCACATGGGCCTTTTTAAGCCTAGCCATGCATCCCAAATCTCTGACAAGTTCTGATACCCTTGAAAAGTGTAAGCATGGTCCTGGAAGATGAACCATTTACAGGTTACCTGCATCCATTAGAGACATGGGTGCCAAACCAGGGATGAATTTCCAGTTTCTTAAAAGTGGAAAAGAAATTAAAAAGATTAACGAGACAGACTGGTATGAAAACTGTAAGGAAAATATATTGCAGTTGTGGAAAGAACATATAACTATGAGAGATTATTTCACTGGGACAGAATAGTGGTTAATATTTAAAGAAAAAATAAAAATCAGATTATTTAAAATGGAAAATGTATTAAGATAAAAAGAAAAACAAGAGTTACAAAATAATAAATTAAGAGATTTTGGAGAGAAATGAAAACTATTATATACAAGAAGCAGAAATATATATAAGTAACAAAGAGAAAATAAAAGCATTATTGTATAAGCAAAAAGTGTTTGTGCAAAGTAAAAAATAATTTTCTCCTTATTTGAGAAAAAAAGTTAAAGAATACAGTGGTATAATTAGGAAAATAAGAGACAAGAAAGGGGTGGTGGTGAAGAGACAATCTGAAATTATGAATATCATAGTGCAATTTGTTAAAAAGACTGATATAACAAGAGTTAAAGATATTAAATGAATGGAATATTAAACAGTGTACTAAAAGTATAAATAAGGAAATAGATAAATTACTGTGACAGAATTGGACTTAATAATGAAGAAAATTAATATTGATTCAGCAGCAGGTCTGGATGGTATAGGTTATTTAATGTATAAGAATTTGGATTTTTGGCAAAAATAAATATTTATATGTGTATTGAGTGAATGGTTACAAGATAGTATTCAATATACACAAGTATGTAATGGAGTAATAAAATTTACATGGAAAAAAGATAAGAAATAAATTGGAGACTGTATTAAATAATATAGACTACAAGATTTTTTATGAAGATTTTACAAATAAGAATAGAAAATAAGATAAATAAAATGTTAGAAGGTGGGATTTATGGTATTAAAGGGAAAATATATTAGGTGATATTAATGACTGGTAGGGAAATAGATGATATAAGACAAGAAAAAAGGAAAAATATTAATATGAGATCTAAATAAGGCTTTTGAAACAATGGATCTTGAAGTCTTATAGGAAATTTTGAAAAATTATAATTAAACTACAGAAAGTAATTCAGTCAGTATATAAGAACAGTAATATAAAAATATTGGTAAATGGTTGGTTAAGTGAAGAAATAGAGATGAATAGAGGATTGAAATAAGGATGTCCTATGCCTAGTGTTTTATTTGCTATGGTTATGAACTGTATAGTGACAAGACTAAATGAAGATATGATAAAGGCAAAGTTTGTACAAAATGAAGGTATTGAATATCCAGTTATTATGTTGTATGCAGATGATATGGTTCTTGTAACTAAGAATAGTAAAATGGTGGAACAAGTAATTATTAGAAGAAATGACTGTTTGCAAAACATAGGAATGTGTGTGAATAGTAATAAAAGTAAGGGATTTGTATTAGAAGAAGTAATAAGGGAAATTCAATTTGGAATGAGTGGACGTTTGGTTTCAAGAATAACTTTTGGACAGATTGATGTTGTTAATGATCAATAGAGAAAAATGTTACAGGAATTGAGAGAGTTGATTATTTATTTATTTATTTATTTATTTATTTATTTATTTATTTATTTTATTTTACATTTGTTAACCGGGAAAGTCCAACTGGATACAGGTCCATTTTCATCGGAGTCCTGGGGAGAAAAGCTCCAAGTGTACATTACTAGTGTAATTACACTGAAATTATTACAGTGAATTATCACAAAATTGAAACTTTTTAACAATATATACTGACAGGTACAATTTCTGCTAACATACACACAGGATAGGTTGGAAGTTAGTATCTGAGAAAGAAATAGTGATTTTATCTTAAAAAGAGGGAAATTGTAACAAAAGGTGGTAACATACATGGTATAATCTTAACTTTAACTCTTTCAGCAGGAGAGAGATGTATAACATTCTAAGCAGTTAGAGGATCAAGGATTTATTCTTGCAATGAGGTTCTCATTTATAGATTCTGTTTGTGTGAGGGTTAGTCAGGGTTAGTACAGGGACAAAGCCAATGTATTTTTAGGTATTTCTTAAGAGATTTTTTTGAATTGGGATAAGGAGGGGTCATTGTTCAGTTTTGCAGGAAGAAGGCTCCAGTTTTTTCTGGCAGAGTTGTAGAATAGTGATGCACCAGCTGAGTTGATGGTTTTAACAGTCTGTACTAGCATTTTGTTGGAAGACCGAAGGGTCTTTAGGTTACTATAGGGGGTGATAATATTTTTCAGTATGGGTGTACTGTCTTGGTTGGTAGAAAATTTTATGAACAACTATTAGTTGCTTGTATTGCAGTTGGTAGGGCAATTCTAGCCAGTCTAATGATTGAAGGTTAACATAGTGATTGGTTCTATAAGATGACCCTGTGGCAAATCTGGCAATATTATTGTAGCAGCTAGTCAATTTATTGAGGATTGATTTGCATAGATTGGCAAAGATGGGTGAGGCATAAATAAGGGTTGATAGCAGATGTGTACGGGCAATAACAGTTCTAGTAGATGGGGTTAGGAACTGCTTAATCCTATATAAAGAGCCTAGTTTTTTGTTAACTGTTTTAATAGTTTTGTCTATGTGAGCATCAGACTTAAGGTTGTTGTTGATAATTACTCCCAGTAGTTTAGTACTAGGTTCTGGGGAAATTATGGCACCATTGTTAGATGTTATTGTGAGAGGTGGTGAGGGGATCTTGTGAGTGGGGGAGAAGATCAATAGTTTGGTTTTGTTTGGGTTTAGTAGTAGTCTGCGACCTGTAAGCCAGTTCTCTACTTGGTTTAAAGTGATTTGTGATAAAGCTTGTAGATCTGAGGGGGAGGTGGCAGAGCAGATTAAGGTGGAGTCATCTGCATACTGAATACAAGTTGCATTTAGGATGACTTTATGCAGGTCATTAATGAATAAGGAGAATAGGAGGGGACCTAGTATAAATCCTTGAGGGATTCCAGAGGTGACTGGTAGAAACAATAGATTCTCTTTCCATAGTACAGCTTGTTGTCTGTCATTTAGGTAAGACTGAAACCAGTTAATTGCTAGGTTATCTATGGGGAGTGATTTTAGTGTGTTTAAGAGTAGCTGATTGCTTACCATACCGAATGCCTTGTCTAGGAAGAGGACAGAGGAGAGCTTGCTGTTATTACAGTTTTGATTTATTGTGTGAGAGAAGGAAAGAAGGGCTGAGGTTGAACTATGGCAGAGTCTAAATCCATGTTGGGAGGGGGCTAGGAGAGAGTTTTGATTCAGATAGGCAAGAAGTTGCTTATGGATACATTTTTCCATTATTTTACCCAAGGGAGATAGAATGGCTATAGGCCTGTAATTTGAAAGTTCAGTGGAATTTCCCCCTTTGTGCAGAGGAATAATGTGGGAGATTTTCCAGATGGAGGGGATATAAGCTTTGAGAATTGTTCTATTGATTAAAATTGAAATGGGGTATGCTATTTCATTCACGGAGATATTCTGCAGGTAGTAGGTCTGCTGAAAGGGTGGTGGGTTTCAGTTTTTTAAAGTAGGGACTTAACAAAAAGATGTTGGTATTGGATCAGTCTTGAAAGGGATTTTATTATCAGGTGTGGGATTGGTGGTAGCTAGGGTATTGGGAGATAGTTTGTTGGCTAGGGATTGCACTGTTTCAGTAAAGAAAGTATTAAAGGTGTTGGCAACAATTTTAGGAGGTTGTTGAAGGGTTGTTAGGGGGGTAGGGGTAGTTGATTGACCTGGGTGGAGAAGTTTATTTATGCCTGATCAGAATTTTTGTGGCTGGTTTTCGTGTTTTTGTTGTAGATTGCAATAATATCTCTTGTTATCTAGCATAATAGCTTTCTTAGTATCATTCCTCAATTGTTTATATAAGAGGTGGTCTTTTGGGGATTTAGTGGTTCTCCAGTAGGTCCACACTTTGTTTCTGTTAATAATCCTTTGTCTTGTATCATTGGACAGCCATGGTGCAACTTTGTTATTGGTTCTAATAGTACATTTGGGAGCATGGTTGTCCAGGATAGCAAGAAATGTAGAGTTAAAGTATAAGACTGCTTCATCTAGTGGGAGTAGTGTTAGGTTGGACTAGTTGCATGAGTTAAGTTCATTCTGGAAATTAGTCTGAATAAAGTTCTTAGTATTTCTAATGGTTTTGAAGGTAGATTGATGAGGATGTCATGTCTTTTTCTGATTATATAGGTGAGGGAGTGATCACTAAAGTCTTCAGGTAGGGTGCCTGTTTGGTATAGCTGGGGTAGATTATTTATTAATATCCAGTCTAGGATACTTTCCTTGCTATTAGGCTTATTGATTTTGATTGGTGAAGAGATTATCTGGGAGAAGCCAAGCAAATTTATATGGGCGGAGGGTAAGTCTGCAGAGCAAGTATTCCAGTCAATATTAATATCCCCGAGAATAATAGTTTCCTAAGGGCAGTTAGTAGACAGCCATTGGAACAAAAAAACTCCAAAGGAATGGGTGCCACAAAACCAGGAACCAATAAAAACACAACAAAAACAAAACAGGCACCCAGAGGCAGGAGGTAATAAAGCCACGAGCCTGTAGGTGAAAGCAACAGCAAGTTTATTCACATAAACGCCACACGACACAATGTGTTTTCATCCACTAGACTTCTTCAGATGTAGAACGAATTAATAAAAAGCTGTGCCTGCTTATATACCCCTCCCAATTTTAATCCGGAATTAAGACAATTGTTTAATTAAAACCAATAAAATCTTGTTACCTAAAATATTCATGACAACCTAACAACTTAACACAAATAAGAACACATGTATTTTTTAAAACTTTTGAATAAAAAATATAGAATGCCAAAAATTACAATGTGTGAACTGATAAACTACAAAGGACCTACAGAATAACTTGCAAAACAGTATATACACTTGCTTTATAGTTTTGCAGCTCTCATTTTTAAAATAGGGGCAATAGACATATATTCATTGAGCCCTGGGAATCTGTTGGCCTCCAATAACAACTGCCAAAATATTTCTCTCACCTCTATCCTGTTTTCCCACAGGCCCCCCTCATGTCACATTGAACCATTTCTACAACAAAAAAAAAACATTTTGCTTGCGGGCATGTCATAGTATGTTTGAACAAGGCATTATTAGTGTCTTGGGTTCTAATAGCATATAAATGCTCATAAATCCTTCTTCTAAATTTACGAGTAGTTTTTCCCAATGTAAAATCCACCACAGGATTTGCATAAGGCTAAGTAAATCAAGCCTTCACTGTTGCAATTGGAAAAACTACTGCTTTGAATCTGGTATTCCCTTTGTAAAATGTATACAGAATCCTGTCTAAGTATGTAAGGACATTGTGCGCAAGACCCACATTTGTAAGTTCCCAATTTCTTGTATGAAACAATAGTACCATTGTGCTCCAGTAACTCCTTAAGGTTTCTGCCTTTTTTATATGTAAATCCTAAGGTGTTTGTGAACAAAACATCCAACTCAGAATATCTTGAATTCTTTGCTGGTAACGTTAACCCTAGATGCTCTGGGTTACCCTGTGTATTAGTTGGTACTACCACACCTATATCTCCTGTTCCGAAAATAGGGGCAAATCTGCCCATTCTCCCATTTTTTACTTCCTCCAGGACTTCTTCAATTAAATAATTAGGATATTTTCTAGATATAAACATTTCTTTAACTCTCTGACTTTCTTGCTCGAAGTCAGAATCAGAAGAAGTCATCGTACAACTGCGGACAAATTGTCCCTTAACAATACTTCTCTTCTGCTTAAACTGGTGGGAACTGGTGAAGTATAGGTATGAATTAGAAAAAGTTTCCTTTCTATATACAGTTGATGTAAACTGCTGCCCTGGGATGTCTTTTTTGATAGTAACATCCAAAAAATTCATATGGTCATATGTAATATGAGAAGTGAATTTCAAGAACTTAGTGGTATGGTTTAGGTAATGTATAAATTCTGTTAGCTTATCCTCACTACCTTTCCAAAAAATGCAGATATCCAGGTAACGTTTGTAATGTACCCAGTGTTGTGCATATTCAGATTGGAACACAAACTTCTCTTCCCATACCATGAGCACAATGTTAGCATAGGTGGGGGCACAACTTGCCCCCATAGCCACTCCCTGGTTCTGTTTGAACAACTCACCCTCAAAAAATATAAAATTCTGTTCCAATACTAAATCCATCAGCTCTGAATGCAACAAAAAAGTATTATGGTCCAGATTCCCATGTTGGTGAATGGCTTCCTGGAACCATTCTGAACCTGTGGTATGTGGAATCACATTAAATAAATCCTGAATATCAAGGGTTACAAATATTAGGGAATCTGAGTACATGTTGCTATTTATACTTCTCAAAAATTCCCAGGAATCTGTGAGTATACCATTGGCCCTGACCCAAATGCCCTTCAATTTTATATCCAAAAATTTGGCCATGGGGTATGTTTTGGAGCCATTAGCGGCCACAATTGGTATCAGGGGTGGATCTTTCACACATTTATGTACCTTAGGAATCCCAAAGATCGCAGGGATATGGGGTTTATCCACACTAAGATCCCTAAAAGTCTCCTGGTTAATAAGGTTATCATCCAACATATCTTGTAAAACCAAGTCGATTTAACGGTATGCTAAATTAATTAATATATGATGCTGAAAGAAATAGAAAAACAGATTATTGAATTAAACATTTAGATTAATTTGGGATTCTCGGTTGAACCCAGTTAAGAGAGGAGTATTGTATCTGGATATGGATGCAAGAGGTTTGGGATTATTAAATCCAGTAATTTATGGTGCATCTTTAAATTTATACAGAGTGTTAGAAGGGATTAATGGAAATAAGAGTATTTATATAAAAAATTGTTTAAGGAGAAATATAAAAGAGGATGGGATTTAATAAGAATGAATAAAAGAGAAAGAGAATGGAGGAATTAAAAAATAAAAAGTTATAAAGAAAAAATGGAGAAATTAAATATAGGTAAATTTGAAAATAATTGGAGAATATGGAATAAGTATAATGATTGACTATTATTATGTTAATCCATGGAGTAATTTAACAGTAGAAAAAATTAGAGCTATAATGCAAAGACATGTTTGGTGCATGAAAAATGAGGAATGCCAACATTTCTTTATGGAAATTGCAAGTTAATAAGTTACTGGTGAGAGCAAATATGCCTTATAAAAATAAATGAAAGGGTGTGTCTTCATTGCAAGGAATTAGAAAGCAAAGATAATGTTTTCTTAAAATATAAAAGAGTTAGAAAGTTATGGGAAATATTAACAGGAAAGAAAATTTTTGAATTAATTTCAAAATTGTAAATAATTAAATATGGATATGGTTGAATATGGATTTTATGAAGGTTTAGATAAAAATATGTTAAAAGATTAGACAAGAAAATGATTTGTATCATTTGGGTCATATGGAATCAAAGATTGAAGAAAGTTATTTTTAATGGTAATTGGGTTATTTCAGATATATTGAGGAAAATTAAGTGGTGGTTGCGGAAAAAGAAGTGGGAGCCGATAGGTGTATGATATGTTATTTTGATGAGATGCGTATTTATTTATTTTTCTTTTGTTATAAATATGTTCATAATTTATCTTGTGTATTTGTAAACAATGTGATTATTTGTGTAAAATATAGGACCCCTACTCTGTTAGATTGGTGTCATGGCATCTTTTGCATCCACCTGAGATAATAGTAACTCAAACAGATGTGGTCTTGGTTGAAAGTCTCAACCATAGGACAGTGCACTCAGGAGTGAAGGACATACCTCACAACTTCTTAGCACAAGAAATCTAGACAAGGCCTTACATTCATCTATTTTTAAAAGGTAAGTAGGAAAGTACTAAGCGTCACATTTTTACTTCATTACCCTACATTTTTATTTTAGTCTATATTGTACATAATCTGAAATAGTTATAAGATGTGATTTACATAAACATGTTGCTATGAAATATTCTGTCAAGTCTGTCCCAGTTGTTTTTATTTTGGAGTTCCAACTACTGAATTCACATTTTAATTTACATTTTCCCATACCAAATATTCTCATATAGATTTCTTCAGAAATCTATCCTGTTTTGTTATATTTCCCTTTTAGGGATACAATATCATTACTGCAAGTCAAGTTTTAGTTACCACCCTTAAATACCATGCCCTGCTGAAAGCTGATTGCTGTTTCAAAATTCTCTTAAGCTCCATATTAGTGGGTTTAGGTGGAATACAAATACATGTTAGCACAATCCTCTGACCCTGACAGCAATTCCTTACTACTAAAAGTCAATAATGTTTTCTTCTTTTGTTATTCTGTCACTATTGGAGCCCCTTTAGCAATCAGTATTACTACTCTATTTTTGCTTTGTCCATGATATTCTAATAAATATCCACCCTGAAATTATTTCTATTTCAACTTCACATGCTCATTTATATCCAAATGTGTCTCCTACAGCATTGCTGTTTGCAACCTACATTTCTTAACATTAATCCCTACTCATTGCTTTTGTCTGTACCTTTAAGGCCATTTCCATTAATTGAAAATATGAACACAGCAGCCCTTATGATAGAAAGCTATTTATTTTTCTCACCCCATTATACATGACAGTTCTTTTGAATGTGTGTATTTCTACCTTTTAGCTTACGAGTATGCATTAATATTGGCCAGGCTCATCACTTATGCACTTGCTTCTTCCAGTCTCCGTTTGAACTTATGTTACATTTTTTAAAACTTTTTACTTGAATGAAAAGACTAAAAAATGGACTTTCAGAACCTCCATCCATTTTAATATATAACAAGCATACAAAGCTATGTAAATTTTCAAAAATAAAGTTTACCCCTTCAAATGGAAGCAACTGCATGAAATAAAGGGTTGTACTCTTTAGCCATAACTATTCTAAAAGTAAGGTTACCCATGCTAAAGTGCATGTTACAGCCTGTGGTCCCACTTGCATTGATTGCAATATTTCCCTTTTAATATCTCTATTACCCATCTAGATGTGCAAAACAGTATATGTGCTTTCAGTAAACATTAACATTTAGTCCCAAAAGAAGAAAGTGCACAGACAACCTTTAAACAAATAAACTAAATTGTGTACTGTTATATTTTGTTTCATGATTGAGTGGTTACAGCTGCAGACAGCCTGTCTCGAAGTAAAAGCGTTAAGAAAAAAAAGTAGTTGGGACACCACGATTTATTTTTATGACAAGTGACCAGAGGCAACAGAATGGAAGAATAAAGGGTCATTTTTGTAAAGACAGACCAAAGTCCACATTTATATGGGTCCCCAAGCTGTAAATAAAATGAAGAAATAAACATTCCTAAAAGCACCTTGTTCACCTGCAGTGGGTAAAGTCTGATGCAGATTTTTCAGCAGCTGAAGCAAAACTGAGTTTCTGACGACTAAAACTAGATAATGATTCAAAACTGGGTTCATTTTAATATGGTATTAGGAGGATGCAAACTATCTGCGGTGGTGCAGCGGTGGCATTGTTGCCTCACAGCAAGAGGTTCCCCCATTCGATTCTCGGCCTGGGTTAGAAGTGCCTTCTGTGTGGAGTCTGCATGTCCTCCCTGCGGTTGAGTGGGCATTTGAAAGACATGCGTTGAATGGGCATGCCCTCGTTGAAGGCTGGGCGTCGGGCTGGCAACTTGACACCAAAAAAAACAACTGCCGATTATTAGTGGACTGGAGTTCCGCTGTGGCGACCCCTAACCGGGAAAAGCCGAAAGACAAACAACAACAGGAGCACAAAAGAATCTTTAAAATTTTACACAAAACATACAATTCAGACTTTTCATTGTTAACTGCTTACACTTGGTCTTCTTGTCTCTCACTGATAGAATTTACTTCTATATAAAAGTAGCAAATACAAAAAAAAATACCATTGTCCATGCACTTTATCATTTTGTCCTATTTTTCCAACCTATTTGCTTAAAAACTTGTCTGTAGCTTAACCAAGGACATTAATCTAGACATCCATACCTGAAAAAATGGGATATTACTATCTTAACTCTACATATAATGTAACCAGTGCAGTTGTACATCTCCTAGCTGTCAAATATATTAACATTGTATTAAAATTATTTTGCTTCTTTCCAGTCTTTCTTACCTTGTTATATATTAAATGATGGATGATGTACAACTAAGAAAAAGTACTCACTTGCTTTAATGTCTTTAGCATATACAGCAGTCACTGATAAGACTCCCCACCTCACACAATATACAACATTGCTTTACAAAATGACATGCAATTTATATCATTAAAGTTTTGTGCAAATAGTAATAAGAACAAAACCTGTTTTACTTCTTAGTTACACTTACTATTTCAGTCTCTTCAGTGTCCTAAACATTAATGGCATAAAATGGGGTATATGCTTTACAGTTTACCTACTGTTTTAACACAGTCAACAAAATTTCATTCCTTCTCAGACACATCTTGCAGAGTCACATTTCATGCCTAATCCTATATATAAAGGGATTGATGTTTTACAACTTGCCATTTATTCATTAATTTCACACTTATTTATTGATGTATTAGCATTTGTTTACAGGGAAAGTCTAACTGAGCAGTACTGTTTTTGGTAGAGGCCTGAGGATAACAGCTCCATTATATAGCATCATCGACATCATTGCATTGTTTCATCATTTGCAGTCAGTTTCATTCATGAGCAACATATCCATTATTTAGACATCCCTGTGTGAATACAGGGAGTATTCTCCATTGTTGTTAGGTTTATTTATGAAGAATATTGATTTGTCACTGGAGTGTAGAGTCCCTTAGTAGTGTAAGGCTGAATGATAGAGTGAAGAAATGGCAAGTTTTCATAGCTGTGCAGTACTTTGAAGGTTATAATTAATTGTAAGTGCAGTAATGAATTTTTTAGATTGAACCAGTTTGGTTGTTTTAGACAGGCAGTGATGTGCTCTATATTGTTGGTTGCAAATTTGGCTACTTTATTATAGCATTGTTCTAGTTTGGCTAATAGAGAGGAATTAAGATTGTTTAGGACTGAACAGGCATATAATAAGGTGGGGAGTAGAAAGGAAGTGGCTATGGTCTGTCTAGTAAAGTCAGTAAGGTTGTATTTTACTCTTCGGAGGCAGTCTAGCTTTGGTGTGTCTTCTTTTTTGCTTGTGGAAGGTGGAAATTAAATTTCAGATGGTTGTCTATAATCACGCCTAGTACTTTTGTATGGAATACCAGTTCTGTATTGATCTTGTTGGATGACAATATATTAAAGGCAGTTTTTTTAGGATTAGAGAGAAAGTTGGGATGAACAGTAGCAGTTTTGTGGTGGGGGGGGGGGGGTTGAGATGCAGTAGGAGTTGTGAGTTGTTCAGCCAAGCTTCTTTGGAGGAGAAAGATTTTTGGGGTGAGTGTCTGGAACATGGGTAATGTCCTAGCAAAACATATTAGAATTGAGTCATTGGTGTATTGTACTATGGTGGTGTCTTTGGCTGCTGTGTTTAGGTCATTGATACACAGGTTAAACAGTAGTGGTCCTACAATGGAGCCTTGTAGGATGGATATAGAAAGAAGAGAGTAGAACTCATCTTGACATTTTACTGCTTGGGACATATTAGTGAAGTAGAAACCAGTTAAGTGATGATGGTGATAGACTGTAAGAAGTTTGAAGTAGATGGAGACAGACAACATGGATATATTGTTATGGTAAGCACATAACTTACATATCTATTGTTCTCTTCTCTGTCTGGCTTCAACCTATAGGACAGAGTCCCTAGCCAAGTAAAAACCATTGGGAGGAACTAAGAAATGATAATCCACAACACAGTGTAGCCAAAGGATGCTCTGGACTGAATATCCAACTTGTAATGATTAACAAAAATGTGATGGCACATCCAAGTAGTACTACACAAACCTTGTTCTAGGAAGTTCTGTAAATGAAATCCATAGAAGTAGCCATAGTTCTAATAGAATGACCCTTCGGTTTGCCAGGCAGGGTCTTACTTCTGAAGGTGTAAACAAAAGAGATATAGTCAGTTAGCCACTTGGATAAGGTCACTTCTGACACAGGTCTACCCAATCTGGATCTCAAAAAAATAACAAATAGCTGACTGGATTTTCAAAAGGACCTTGTCTTGGTAGAATCTCAATTGTCTATGCATATCCAAACAATGCAGTAAGTATTCACTCTTGTTCACAAAATTGGGAAAAACTCAGAAAGTCAATAGAACTATTGTGATTACTCTCTGAGGCCACCTTGGGCAGAAAAGAAGGGTTAGTCTTGCAAGAAACCCTATCTTTATGAAAGGCCAGGTAAGGAGGAGAAGAATTGAGAGCTTGTAGCTCTGAAACTCTCATGAGATCAAAGCCACCAAAAATAAGGTTTTCTAAGATAACAACTTCAAGTCTGAAGTAGCAGAAGGTTCAAAAGTAGGGACTGTAAGGACTTGTGATACAAAAGGAAAATCCCAGAAAGAGACCGAATCTTGAACAGGAGGCAGCAACAAAAAGGTACCTTTAAGAAAAGACTTGGAAATCTTGAGCGCAGCAAGGGAACAGTGTCCCTACCAACATAAAAATTAGAAATAGCTGCCAAGTGCACCTTAATCATAGAAAAACTGGTGCTTGAATAAAACATCTCAGCAAGAAAATACAGAACAGACAATAAAGGAATGGAAAGAGGATCAAATCCTCAATATTCCACCCACACTACAAAACATCTCCATTTACTGGAATACATCTTCATAGTAGAAAGTTTTGGGGACTTAGACAAGATATGCACGACACTGTCACACTGCTTGGGATTCTTGGCCATCAAGTGAACTGGAGGAACCATGGGGTTAGCTTGACAGACTGTAGATTGGGAGGATGCAGACCTGCTGGATGAGAAATAAAATCCAGAATCAGATTCAGAACCCAAGGGGGGTAACACAGAAGAAGCCACACAAAGCAGAACCACACCTGATCAGGCCAGAAGGGAGCTATGAGGATCACTGTTGCTCTGCAGTGGACTGCCTTCTGGAGAAATTTGACAATCTGAAGAACTGGAGGATAAGTGTACAGGATTCGCAGGGCAAAGCATACAGAAGAGCATCTCTGGGTGACTGCCCCTAGGGAGGGACTAATGCATAATAGCTGCTGCACTTGGTGTTGGATGGGGAGTCAATGAGGTTGCAACATGGAGTGCCCCACTCTTGGATACAGAGACCACTCAAGAGGAAGAAGTATGTTCCTGCTCAAGCTGTCCAGACAGTATGCTGGACTTCCATGGGATGTGCATTGCAACCAGAGACCATTGAGATGAGATTGCCATTGCCAAACCCTCACGGCCTCCTGACAAAGAGGAAAAGAACATATTCCCCCTTGCTTGTTGAGATACTAAACAACAGACATATTGCCCGTCTGTATCAAAATCACACAGCTGGGGAGGATGTCCTGAAAAGCCTGCACTGTAAGGAGTACAGCCTTCATCTTCAGAACATTGATGTAGATGTTGGCATCCACAGAAGCCTAGGACCCTTGAGCTGTTCTCCATTTCAAATGACCCCCACACCCCAGAAGGAAAGCATCCATTTAACCATGCTGCAGGAAGGGTAAGAAAAATGGTATCCCATTGGTCACTAAGGAAGAAACCACCATCAAATCTGATTATGACACATCTTTGTCATGCTTACTGGAAAGTCCATTGGATGGGTCAAGAATAACTACTGCACTGCAAGAGTCCATTGCAGAGGCCTTATATGCTACCCTGCTAAAGGGACTAAACCTACTGAAGTGGCAATGTGACCTTGGAGTTTCAAGACTGTATGAGCTGGAGGCTTGGAAAGGGCAAGCACCAGTTCTGCCTAGCATTGAAGGCTGATCACTTTGGAACTTGGGAGCTTGGCAATTTTATTGACAGTATCCAAGTGACAACCTATGAATTCTACTGTCTGAGCAGGTTGTAGACTTGACTTTAGAATAGTGACTGTAATCCCTAACTGGCTGCATAACTAGAGTAAGGTATCTCTGGCCATGATTAGAGTTTCTCCTGTCGGGGGCAGTGAGGAACCAATCATCCAAGTAAAGGAAGACCTGGAAAGGCTGAAACCAGAGCCATGTTGCAAACAATGGCATGCACATCGTGAACACTTGGGGGGGGGTGGTAGTGTGACCAAATGGCAGGTCTCTGAAATTATAACATTAACCCCTGCCAGAAGGGCAGAAACTTCCTGGAGTGCTTCTCTATCTTGATATGATGATAGGTATCATTTAGGTCTGTCAAGCACATCCAGTTGTCCATCCTAAACAGAGGTATAATGGACTGCACTGTAACCTTCTGGAACTTGATCTGTTTCACAAAAGGATTCAATTTTTTAAATCCAAAATGGGCTTGAGGTCCTTGTTCATCTTTGGCACTAAATAGAACCTTGATTAAACCCTGAATCCTTGTTAATCTGGTGGGTCCTCTTCAATAACCTGATTTGCCATCAGCTTCTGAATCTTTAATGCTGCTTGCAGTCTGTGATGGGGAGGAGAGTCTAGGAGATATCTGTTATGTAACCTTGGAATTTCTAAAATGGGAACAGTGTAACCTCTGGATATAACTTTTTAAATCCAGGCATCTGAGGTGCTGGCCTCCCAGCTTCTGGGTGAAGAGCCAAGTGACCCCCCCCCAATTGTCTCTAGAGCAGAACACCTGGGCAACTCTTCATGATTGCTGAAAGGGCCTGCTGGAGAAGGTTCCATGGAAGCCCTGATTTTGTAGACTCCCCCCCCCCCGCCCTGTGAGCAGTGTCCAGTATGGTTCCTGCTCCCAGCCATGGAAGGAATCCTCTGAAAGAGCATCCTGAGAAGACGCTGTGACTTTCAAAAAAAAAGACAGAATTGCTCCTTTCTGATTCTTCAAAATGTTTGGCAGAGTGGTAGTGAAATGCACTCTTACAGCAAACAGTGTCTTCTCTTCTTGTTTGCTCTTGGTATGCGTGTCCTTAATCTCTGGCCCATACAAGGAAGAGCCATCAAAAGGAGCATTAATAAAGAATGCCTTGAAGCAATCCACAAAATTTTGCAGTCACCTCCAAGTGTAGTGATGTATGACAATGCCAGAGACAGCTGCTCGGGATGTTCCATCAGCTGCATTTGAAATAAGCCTCATGGAAATATTGCCAATAGACAACAGGATAGACAATTGGGTCTCAAGTGTTTTCTGAATCTCCAGAGACTGCTGTGTCTTAACATTCCTTAACACTTCAGAAACCAGATTGTGTTGTAGTCTGATTAAGTGGGATAAATAGCTCATTGCCATCAGAGCATGTCATTGAGGCATAAGATTACTTCCCTGGATGGTCCAAAGCCCAAATCTCTCTGTCCTGGGGATGGACCAAGGACCTCACCTCAGAGATTTCCTTCTTGGTTGCGGCTACCATCATGATTGCATCCATGGCTGGAGGTCGATAACCCATAGGTTGAAACAGATGGAGACAGACAACATGGATTTATTATGGTAAGTACTTAACTTTCCTTTTTCCTCTACTTGCTCTCTCTTCTAACTCTGCTATGTTTTGAAACAGTTGTTCTTGAGAAGCCTTATGCTCAGCCAGCCACTTTTTTCTTAATTCATCTTCTGATTTTTGCAGTTTTATCAGCTCATCTGAGTAGCTAGTTAAATCTTCTCCAATTTTTCCAGCATTTTGTTATTTGACTATTCATATTTGTTCAATATTCTGCTTGAACACCTCTGAGTGCATTTCATTTGTTTTTGCCTTTAAATTGTTGACATCCAGGCAATGCAATTATTAATTGATTTGTATCCAGTTTGATGCTTTTTTACTGGATCTTCTTTTCACAATTGTAGTTTTCACACTGGGAGACCTCTGATCAACCTATTGATCAGTTTTCATCTATCTTAAAAGTCCTAGAGTTGTACATGTTTATATTATTTGTACTTTGATCTAAAACTAATACAAATGATTCAGGGAAGATGTAATATTCTTTTTTGATGTTACTGTACACAAAAGTGCACATTATTTCAAATATGTTGTAGCTTTACTTTGTGGGTCACCTCTAAAAAGCTGATATTCATAATTTAATCACTGTTTCAGTAGCATAAAGCTGCTTGGATGTATATTGCCAAGGATATTGACTGGATGGCCAGTGTACAAAAACTTTTGGATACCTTTCTTGCACTCTGTACATCTGTTGGAGCATAAGATGCTGATATAAAAAGGGGCATGAAGGTAGCAAAATTCAGAACTTTCTTACCATTAAAGAGATCAGTTAGATGTATTGTCTATACTGCATCTTCAGGGTCAGTGGCTGGTTTATATCTTTGTTTTGTGGGCAGCTAAGTTTCCCTTTAGGGACCTTCCTTTAATTCTTCACTAAAAGCTGTTGTTAATTTTTCTTTATATCTGTCAGAAGGAGAAAATGTGCATACGGTAGATAGGTTCATAGGTAGGTACTAGGCTATTGACCCTGGGGCCTATATAAGCCTAGCCAAAAAAGGTACCCTGGCTTTTGCCACCCAAGAAAATTATTTTTCTGTGCCCCTGTCGAGCAAAGCCACAGAGGTGATCCCCAGGGTGAATTTCCTATTTCCCATCCAATCATCAAGATTGGGGGATGGTGTCAAAGCATTGGCGAGATATAGATAGGCTGTGTGAACCACCTTACCCTCGTCTACGGCTTTGGTGACTGCTTCAAAGAAGTCTTTCAGGTTTAGGAGACATGATCTGCCTTTTACAAACGCAAATTGGGTGGGGTCCAGATTTTGGAGATTACCAATGTTTTTGTTTATAAGTTCCATGATGCAGACCAGACTCGTTAGGCTAATGGGGCGGTAGTTCCCGGGGTCCATGGTGGCTCCCCCTTTGTGGAGTGGGATAACCATCACTGTGCTCCAATCATTGGGCACAAAGCCTGAGGTGAGGCTATGATTGAACATGGTGCTTAGGTGGGGTGCCAGTTCATTCTGTAGTTCATGTAGAATGCAGCCTGGGATGTTGTCAGGTCCCATGGATGCTGTGTTCTTGGCTTTGGAGAGTGTGGTTTTCCTCTGTGCAGCCGTGATTATAGGAACTTTGCATTCTTCCGGTATAGAGATGGGCCCTTTAGGGGGTGAGAGTGGGGTAAAGTTAGCACTGAACCTATTGGCCAGGATGTTGGCATTATCAGTTGGTTCTGTATATTTAGTGCCATTGTGCTGTAACTCAGAGCAGATCTGAGTGTTGCCATTATGATTCTTGACATAGCTATAGAATGCTTTCTGGTTGTCTTTAGAATCAGTGCCAATTTTGTTTTCGTAATTAGCTTTGGAGGATTTTATGAGGGATCTCAGCTTCTTACAGAGGCTGGCCAGGGAGTTCCTCCAATCATGGGATTTTACTCTTTTTTGCAACAGTTTCCTTCTTCTATTGTAGAGTTTGTTTATGGCAGGGGACCACCGGATTGGCTTCCTTTTTTTTAAGGATAGCATATTGGTTCTGTTAGGGATAGCATGATCCATGCAGTCATGTAAGTGCTTATAAAGTGCATTTGTGAAGGATTCAGCAGTCATAACTCTATTGTCCATCTGCAAGGGTGTCGTGAAGTTTGCCACTTCTGTCTTAAGAAGCATGAAGTTGGCTTTGGAGAAATTTTTGACGGTTTCCTTAATGGAGGATGGGGGCGGGATGTGGATGTCTAGGGTGATTAGTTTGTGGTCGGATCTGACCAATGAGGAATTGACATCTGGTGTGGAACACCAGTAGCCCATCTTGGTAATGACCAGGTCTAGGATATTGCTGCCCCTGGTGGGGGTGTGGATAAGTTGATCCAAGGTGTTGGAATTTATGAATCCCAGAAAACGTTGAGTAAAAGACTTGGTACATGAGTAGTTTTCCCAGTTAATGGTGGGGTAGTTGAAATTGCCCATTATTAGGGTGTTGGGTTGTACCCTAATATTTTCCAGTGTATCAAGAAATGCGGAGTGGGAATCCTGGGGCATGGTGGGGGATCTGTAGCAAGTTACAATTTGGATTGCAGTCTTGCCCAGAGTTAGCTGCACTTGGATAATCTGAGATGCATTATGCTGAGCAACTAGCCTGGAGGTGTGGATATCCTTAATGAATATGGACATGCCTCCGCCTTTAGTGTTTCGGTCCAGGTTAGGTGGCCAAAAGGTGTAGTATAAATTATAGCCTGGTAATGCAGGGGTGCTCTCTGGAGCCTTGAGCCAGGTCTTTGTCACTGCACAGATGTCGATGTTCTCCATTTTAAGGAGTGCCTCAAGTGAATGCATTTTGAGGTTTAGACTTCTAGCATTGAGTAGCATTACCCTCATATTTTGCTTGCTTGTACCTGTTACGGTGGTGAATTTGTCATTTGAATCTTACCTAAAAAAGGCACTATAGGTTGTGGCAAGAGCCTTAGCCAGTATCCGGAATCCCAAGGGCGACAGGTGCAGGCCATCTCTGGGAAAGTATCATGGTCTGTTGATCATATCATCCCAGGCAGACAGATACTGGATCCCCATAGAATGACACCAGAAGCTTAGCCAATTGTTGAAGTTAATCATTTTGTCCTTGTACTGTGGTATCATTCTGGGTGATGGCAGAATGCTACTCAGGGCTAGGGTCATACCTGCCTGGGCTACAAGATCGGAGATTTCCTCCATGTCTCTTTTCATGTAGTCCAGGGAGGTACATCTCAGGTCATTCACAGCAACATGGACAATGACAGAGTCATATTTGCACTTGTTGTGGAGTGACCTGAGTGTGTGCGTTATGTGGCGATTCCTGGCACCCGACAGGCAGCTGACAGTAACTTTCTCCTTGTTTAGCCTGGTGAGTGGAATTTCAGTGTGCCTGACTATAGAGTCACCTATGACTAGAGTGTTGGGTATGTTGTTATGCCTTATGGGCTGTGGTTGAGTGGTACACTGAGTTTGTGG
The DNA here is from genome assembly GCF_019279795.1 of Protopterus annectens. NCBI lineage: Eukaryota > Metazoa > Chordata > Ceratodontiformes > Protopteridae > Protopterus > Protopterus annectens. The sequence goes on from NC_056746.1 coordinate 830,221,568, forward strand.
GCTATGTGTCATTTGGGTTGTGTTGGAGGGTGGAGGTTGCTTGTGTTTCTGCTTTGGAGATCTCTGTTGCTTGAGCAGATTTTTATTGAGAGCCTCAGTGAATGTAGGTGTGTGTTTTATGTTGCTATGTGTGTGTTTTGGTGGTGTAGGTTTTGAGGGACTATGTGATGAGTGTGTTGTGGTGTTGTGCAAGTGTTTACCTTTTCCTCTTGACTGTCTAGTCCAGTCTTGGGTGAAGAGAGCTTTGCTGTGTCTTTTGTCTTAGGGATTTATATGATGTCCATTCATTTGTGAGATATTTGTTTATCCTCTAGCCCAAAACAGACTTTCAAAATAAGTTGAATAGCCTGAATCTTTTTTTTCAGAAAAAAAAATGACTCAAGGCCCTCGCTCGGACCTCCTTGTATATCAACTCATTTTCATTGGATGTTCCTCTTCAGTAAAACAAATAAAGGGAAGGAAAGAGAAAACATTAAAGCGGGTTCTTAAGGGACTCTTGATTAAAACTCTTTTTCCCAGTCTGGGATTGATGTATCTATTGTGGTTGACTTGGATCCTTCGGACTGTCAGTCTGACCTTCCCAACCCCTCAGATGATGCTTTGCTGGAAGCCCCTAAGGGTCAGGAGTCAGGCATGTCTAGTCAGACCAGATGTGAAGTGTCAGCTAACAAGGTACAGCATCCTTTTCTTTTGACTGAAGTCTTAGTAAGCAAGAAAGTGGCATGCTCCCTGATGGAAATTAGGATGTCTGATGCCTCCAGAACTATTAGGCTTGAATCACACAGAAAAAATCCCAAAAAGCTACACATCTTTTCCCTCTAACAAGTTTCAGGGGTCTCAAGATGAATGGTATAAATTTGCTAATAGTTTTGCTAAGAGGCTTTTTATTGCTTTTGATTGTTTGCAAGCTTCAGCACCAGGATTCTTCCATTCTAACAGGAAAGCAATTCTAAGAGCAGTGCAGCTCACTATCTTCTTTTAAACATAAATTAATTAAAGTGGATGGGTATCCAAAAACTATACTCCAGGACTGAATGATATGCCTTCATGGAGAATAGACACTGGCAATGTGAGAATGATCATGAGACTCAGTGACCACTCAGTTGCCTTGTAATATATTTGAATCTATGAAAAGATCTCCTTTTCCAACTCTCTTTCTGGTTCCTTATGAGTTGGAGTCAGAGGAAAATATTTCTTCTGATTCTTCTGTTGATGGCATTTCATTGTTAATACTATTTTAAAAATGAAAGGCCTAATTAAATAGAAGGGGAGAGAAATTTCTGAGGTGCAAAAGACGTATTATGATCTTCTTAATGTTAATTACCCCCAGGCCACTGTCTGTTCCACCTGGTCTTAGGACTTTGGAGGATGAGTTCAACTCTACCTGTTCTTCAGCAGATGCTCATCCCCCCTGTGCTCAACAAGCCTGATGGACTATATGAAGTGTCTGAGTTACACAACTACTATTTCAGAGATCCACTAATGGAGAGTCTCCATGGATAAGGAAGGTACTTCAAAGCCCTTGAATTCCTCCATTCCCATCCTCAATGAAAAGGATAGCAGGGTGTTTGATACATATGCAAATAAGGTATATGCTTCTTCAACACTGGATTTTAGAGCTATTAGTTGCCAGACCTACATGGCCAAATACCTCCTATTTTTTCAGGGATGTAGCAAATTAGGATGTGTAATATCTGTGCACGCCTGGCTTAGGTTACACATTCTCACTGTGAATGTGAAATTCCAGATTCTCAGTTGGTTTCAGAAATGCTAGCTCAAGGAATTATAGAACTTGTTCCTCCTTCCAGTAGGGAAAAGGATTTTACTCAAGGATTTTCTTGTACCCAAGAAAGAAAGCACATAGAAACCATTAGTAGGACTTTTAGTTCTGAAATCATTTCTAGTAATTCCAAAGTTGAAAATGTTTACCCTGCAGTCTCTGTTTCCTCTTCTTCCATTCCAGTCCTTTCTAGTAACCCTAGACTTCAAATATTCATATTACCATATACCAATTCACAAAGACTTCAGGCATTACTTAGGATTTTTTGGGTCTGGGTTACATTTTCAGTTTACATGCATACCTTTTGGCCTTTCCACAGCTCACAGAGGTATTTACAAAATGTCATGCTCCAGTAGCTGCTTCCTGCAAACTTCAGAGTATATACATTTACCATTACATAGACAATTGCCTCATCTTAGCAGATTCCACTCAAGGCACTTAAGACATTCATCCTTTTCACCATAATGCTCTTCTGAAAGCAGAGTTTCAAACTAAACCTGGAGAAATCCTCCCTAGTTCCATCTCACATTTTATCATTTCTGGGATTCCTTTTGGATATCTTTCTCATGATAGCTTATCTTACCATGTACAGCTTTTGGATCTGGCTAACTAATCCATTTCCACAGCAAGGGAGTACATCAGAATTCTAGACTACATGACATCAGCTATAGTCATGGTCCCTTTGGCCAGATTTCATATGGGGAAGATGCAATGGTCCTCAAATCTGTTTAGACTCAAAACCAGTACTTCGTGCTTTCCTGTGCCAATTCTGGGCTTCAGCATGAAAGATGGTAGGCAAATCAGATTCAATTCAATCCAGGTCTCCCTCTCCCCCACATTTCAAGTTTCTCTGCAACAACAGATACCTTAGAGTTTGTCTGGGGAGTAGTTTCCAAAAAGATCAAAGTTTGGGGGAATTAAGTGTCCTCATGTCAATAAAAAAAGATCAACCTCAAACAAATGAGTTCCCTGATAAAAGCATTACTGTGGACTCCATGACCATTTCTGATTATTAGAGGTAAACAGGTCTCACTCCCTGTGCTGACCTGTTATGATTGCCCTGGAGGTGGCAGTACAGTGTCTCCCTTCAAGCAGTCTCCATCCCTTTAGAGCAAAACACTGTTGCAGACTCTCTAAGCAGATCCATGACAAACCCTCATGAATGGATGTTGCACCTAAAGGTCTTCAAGAAGATTGTCCACCTGTGAGGACCGCCTCAAGTAGCTCTGTTTGCTTCCATTCACAACAGATAGTTACACAAGTTCTGTGCCAGGAGCCCTTGCAAACAGCCCTGAAAAAGAGATGTCTTCTCTTTCCCATGGATGGGAATGTTTCTCTATGCCTTCCCCCTTCCCTTGATTATCAGAGTCCTACTAAAGATCAAAAAAGACTCTTGCAAGATTCTCCTGGTAACTCTTTCATACAAGACAGCATTGGGTTTTCCCTTTCATATGCACCTAAGCTGGAAGAAAATACCAATAACTTCCATCCAGCATACTGACACAGGACATGGAATCTTTCATCCTCTCAAGTGTCTTAAACCTACATCTGACTGTATGGATGATATGTTTTGGATCCCATTCGGGTACCCTTGTACAGAGGACATGCAACAAATATTAAAGGAAACTAGAAAATCTGCTACTAGAAAACCATATTTAGCTACATGGAAGAAATTTTCTAATAGGTGTTGTATCAGAGACCAGGACCCAATCCAGGCAAGGGACTCCTCTGGTACTGCAATACCTGTGTGAATCACTCAAATCTGACTAGTGTTACAAGGACTTCAGCCTTGCTGTATAAAATGACTGGATGAGGCAAGACAGTTTTCAACGCAGCTACATGCCACAAGCATGCTGCTGTGTGACAACAAAACTGATATGAAACAAATGTGTACAATAGTAAAAAATGAACGGCTAAAAACACAAAATGACTTTATTACATAAAGATACAACTGGTAAGTGCTTTCATTACCTTCATGGAACTTCTTCAGACCAAGTTGTATAATGAACAAACTTATTTAAGTCCAACAAAGGAAATTTTCAAAAGATGGATGTATGTCAAGATGGAGGGACAGGTATGAAATTGTGGGCTCAGGTAGCAGCCCAGAAACCACAGCAACAAGGGAGGAATCAATCAACAAAAGGAAATTTCTTCTGGAAAAAAAGAAGATGCAAGAGGGATTTCAAGGCAAAGAGAATTACAAAGAAAAGTGGAACAACAATTACAACAATTGAACCAAGGTACTGTGACTGCATTTAAAATTATTAATTTGTCAAATGTGGTATTAAACAAACACCATATTATGGTATTAAGCAGGGGATTGACTTTTATGCCTCCTGCTAGGGCTGACTTGATAAATACCATAAATGCACTTAGAGTTTGTCAGAAAATTAAAGTTAAAATACTTATTTAAAGACTGTAACAACTCTAATAAGGTTCAGGAAAAAGCATTATTTAGAAAACCTAACATGTTTAATCCAATTCTCAGGCCAGAATTGGAAGCTTTTTTTGTAACATGTGAGAATGATGTAAGAAAATTATTGTATGACAAAAGTGAACCTGTATTTTATAATTTAAACAAAATAGAAAAAAAATACATTGTTTGAGTTAAAAATGACACTAAGCTGTATATTACAAAAGCAGATAAAGGCAATGCAGTTGTGGTGCTTAAAATGACTTTTTATGTAGAAAAAATGACCTTGATGCTAAAGGATGACAAGTATTACCAAATAACAACATGGGCATCTGTTAAAAAGCATGTGGAGTTGATGCTTGCATAGGGTTGGGAGGGTGGCCTAATGGTTAAGGTGTTTGCCTTACAAACACAAGGTGCAGGGTTTGAGTCTCACAAAGAATAATTAGCTAAGCTTAAAATGGCTCGCAAGGGCAGTTAGCCTAGTACTAATCTATGAATCTATGAGAAGAATGGTTTTTAGATAATTTGATTGACAAAGAAACAGTGGAGTTTTTTTAAAGTAGAAAAAACAAAACTGGGAAGGTTTTTTGGACTTCCTAAAATCCATAAAAACCTGAATTGCCCTGATTTTAGACCGAGATTAGCCAGTCAAGGCAGTAAGATGGAACCTCTAGCCATCTTCACAGATAAATATTTACATAAGTTGGTCGTACAAAGTATATCTCATATTAAAGATTCCTTTGAATTTGAAAGTTTAGAGAAGAATGTGAAAATAGATGATTCCATGTGGTTGGTTACAGCAGATATTGCCTCGTTATATACAGTTATATCAAATGTAGAAGGGTTGGAAATGGTGAATAGGGAGCTTCGTACTTCAGGATTATTTAATACTAGACAAGTGAGAATGTTCACAGAAATGTTAGATGTTATTTTATCATATAATTTTTTTGAGTATAATGATGAAATATACAGACAGTAAAATTGTGTAGCTATGGCCATGGGCTGCTATGGCCCCCAGCTATGCAAATATAGTCCTGATGAACTGGGAAAAAGAAGTAATTTTAGAATCAGTTTTTGCAAAACATATCATCATGTACATACATTTTATTGAGGATTTGTTTTTTTATTTGGGAGGGTTCTGAAAAAGAAGTCTTATATTTTATTAAACATGTGAATTAATCCACAAGTTACCTTCGGTTGACATTTAATTATAGGAAGGACAACATTAATTTTTTTGACCTGAATGTGTACAGATCTCACAATGTTTTAAAAGTTAAGATTTATAAAAAGGAAGTGCAAAGTAACAGCTATCTCCACTACAATAGCATGCATAACGCCTGAAAGAAAACATAGTGAAGGGGCAATTCATTAGAATAAGCAGGTTAACCGATGAGGCAGTATTTTTTGAAAAAGAATGTGAAGAACTCAAAAGGAAATTTCAAGAAAGAGGGTACCCCAAGGACATCATTAACAATTCCTGGATGGAAGTAAAAAATGTGAGGGAACATAAGTAACAAATGTAAATAGCAACTCAAAAGAAAATGAAAAGGATTTTTCAATAGCATATATTTTAGACAATTCAGTAGATGAAAGTAAAATCAAAGGAATGCTCAAGAATAATTGGAGATTCTTAATGAGGAAATTAGAAACTGTTATGGGGGAGAGCCTTTCTTTGTCTCAAAGAGGAAAGAGTTTAAAAGACCTTTTTAAGGAAAGGAATTTACGCTCAAGTATTCCTGATGTTTTGGAAGTGGGGATGAAAACATATAACAGTTGTAAGTTATGTCAATATATGAAAGAAGTCAGAAATTTTGTAGTGACAGCAAGAAACTTGAAATTAGTTTGAATAATTTGTATAATTGCAGGTCCAAATATGTGATATACATGGCTTTGTGTGAATTATGTCCAGCATTCTATATAGGAAGAACCATTAGAGAATTCTACATGAGAGTGAATGAACATATAAGAGCAGTAGACAAGACTGATATAAGCAATACCTTTGTGAAACATGTTAAGCAAAAACATTTGTTAGAAAAAAATAAGGCATGCTTCAAATTTGTAATAATTGATGAAGTCAATGGTTTTGATCATAGGTTTGATGCAGAAGATGAACTGGATTGGAAAGAACATTGCTGGCAAATTATGTTGAATGCATGTGTATACCCTGGTTTAAATGACAGGGAAAACTATAAAGTTGTTCTTAGAAGGAAAGGGTTAAGAAGTAAGTGCTTTGTGTCACATGTTATTGTTATTAAGTATTTAAATAAGTTTATTAATTATACAAATAGGTCTGAAGAAGTTCCATGAAGGGAATGAAAGCACTTACCAGTTGGATTTTTATGTAATAAAGTCATTTTGTGTTTTTAGCCATTTGTTTTTTATTATTTTGCCTTTTTACAGCTATTTTCATTTGTTTGTTTGAGGTTTCATGAGGTATTAAATGTATACAATAGCACTTTTGTAGCTATAAAGTGCATGAGCATTTTAGTTCTTAGAGACTATAATTTTCCTTTGAATCTTGTAAAAAGTATATATAAATTTTTAGTGCATCACAACGAAGTCATGTTTCAGCCTGGTTAAATGAACCAAGAATCTTGGCATGGATTTAAAGTCACAGCCTAGGAGTCTGGCTATTTTAATATATTTTACTGAGGATGTCTTTTTGAACTTACCTTTGGCATTCTATTGCCTTTTTTAACAACTGACTAGTTAATAAGTGTTACTTCTCTTTAAATGGTTTCAGATGTTGTCTTTTCTCTTGTAGATGTGGCTCCTAATAAGTGCAAATGAAGCAGTAAGATCTACACCTGGAGAGGGACACTATTTGTTGTTTGCCTTAGAGAGCAGCATCTCCCTTCCCTGTAGAGTGTGATATATGTTTACAGAGGCAGCTATAAAGGTAGATAAAAAGAATGCGAGGGAAAGAAGGAGGACAGGCAACAAGTGCTGAGGTTTTTGGGGTCATAAGGTGTAGCTAATATACAAAAGGAGGTAGGGAATGAACTCTTCCCACAAAATGTTGGAGAAAGAAAGCATGCCATCTGTTCAGATGTTGAAGTGCATGAAATTGTCCCCTAGGGCTCCATCCTTGAGAGTTATCCATTTGTACCTCAGCACATTGCATGTGAACAATAACTAGGTAACGGTGAAGGCTATTGCCAAGGTAATTCCAGTAGTGGCCCAGCCAATTTTTTTCTCAAGGTCTCTTTCCACCAGGTTCTGCAGATGGACTGAGGACCTTTGGTCAAGCAGAGTCATTTAGGGATTCTTTCTTCCTTGCTCAGTGCACTGCTTGCTGTGATCCTTTTGAGTCCAAGTTTCTAGTGGCTGCTGCAAAATTAATCTTCAGTGGGTTGGCCAGCCTTGATGGGATACTTCCCGCTGGGGCTGATCACCCTGACTTCAGAGGATCAGTTGGGGGCCAGTGACAATGGCGTCCTCCTTGACCTCATGAACCATGTATGGGCTGGAGACCAATGGCTGAGGGCCTTTCACATGGTTCTGGTGGTCAGTTTCCAAGTTTGGCATTCCATCTTTTGGGGTCAGCATTGCTGGTGTTAGGCTCGTGGAAGAATGGCTCTTCTGCTCTGCTTGGTGGTCAGGGTTGGAACTATGGTATTAGGGTTAGGGACAGAGTCAATCACTGTGTCAGCCTTATTGTCAGCATAATTTGCCCTTGGTCTCAACACTAGGGTTTGGAAAATATCAATCTTAAGGTCAATATTGAAATATGTGATGGTTCCAACAGACAACCACATGATGCAGGTATCCACTGAGGCAACAGCACAGGACTCAGTGTTGTAAGTACAGTACTTTTTGAAGTTGTGTCCAAACTCCCCTCACTGGTGGACTGATGGGCTGGGAGTGGTCACTACAGGATACTGCTGGAATATCTGGAGAAACATTTCTTCCATCCTGCTTGAATGAATCCCATTTGAAAAGTGTATGAAAGTATAGGTGCAAGAGGAAGCAGTTGGACTCCTACCTGGTATGCATCATTGCCAAGTGTAGATGAAGATGAGGACTTTACATTTCTCCTCCTGCATTCACCAATAACCTCACTTTTGAGGAAATTTCAGAGTTAATGGGGTAAAAAGGCAAAATGGTCTACTGAAGAGCCATTGTCTCCATAACTTATCCTGCAGGAGTCCTTTAGGGACCCCAGCTATCTGTGTGGTTGAACCACCTGGTTAGCAAGATGGTACAACTAATAGTGGAACATGACATGGGAAAATTCTGATATTGTAGTTCATGTCTCATGATGATTGGACAAGATCCCTTAGCTCCTAAAAATTGGACACATAGGATGGAGACTCCTAAAGTAGCCCTTAAATACAATCCCACACTTCAGAACACAGCCACCCATCCACCAGATAAAGATCCCCTAGAGATGATTGTATGTGTCCTTCTTCTTTTCATTGAGGAAAGTCAACTGTACTTCACCTGTGTTAAGGTTTCATGGAGAGATGAAGACAGGATGAACTATATGCTGAAGGGGTGTCAGATCTCAGCAGTAATAGTAATCACTGTCATCATCAGTAGCAGCAGTAGGGTTCTGTGGCCAACATTCAGGCAGACAACAGTCTAACCCCTGAAGGCTTGCCCAGTCGTTCCTATATGGAGTTGGTTGAGGATAATTTTGCCAACAACTGCATGTCTAGATAACAATCACATAGGATAGATATGAGAGGGCAGTAATATCAGGGGGTCATAAAATCCTTTTTGTCATTATTCCCAAACCCTACTCTTGACTTATCCTATCATCCCAACCCATAAGAGGATTAAAACAAAGGAAGAAATATTTGCCTTAGAAAAAATTAGCTCTTCAAGTGGTTCACCATATCAGAAAGGATTCTGCTTTAGCTCTAGGTTCTTCTTACTGCAAAAGAAAACCAAGTACCTAAATCCTGTTCTAAACGTCAGTGGGCTAAATTACTGTAAAGATAATTATTTCACGATAGTGTGCAGTTAGTCCTGTACCTGACCAAGGGAGACTCCTTGCTTCCACATTAAAATCATAAAGGAGTCCACATTTCTCAGCTTCCAAGTAGGAGTCTGTCATTATAACTTCCAGGTACTTCCATTTGGTCTCTGCTTTGCCTCCATTGTGTTTGTACTAAATCTATGGACATGGTAACACCAAATCAGGGGCTAGAAAGAGTGTGGATTTTCCCTTACTTTAAAGACTGGTTCTTTGCCACCCTATCTAGATTAAGCCTACTCTACAAGGGAGTCTCTGCAACATCTGTTATTGTCCTTTGGGATCATGGGAAACAGTTCATTGTCACAGATGAAGCCTACACAAAACTTTACATTCATAAGATGCACAACAGACACAGAAGTTTGAGAACACATCTACCCATGGACAGAGTTTCCTCTGTACAGAAGGCAGTGCTGAGACTGTTATTGATGAATGTGGTTTTTACATCAGATTGGCTTTGGGCACTCATAGTAGCAGCCATCTTCATGATGCCTCATGCCCATTTATGCACAGGCGGTGTCAGCTGACTCAATAGTCATTTGTGAAGATTTCAAGAGCACACAAACATCACTTCCAATGGTAATTGCATGGTACAAGTCTGTTTCTTGGCAGTCAACATGAATGTATCAGCCCTAGAGTGACAGGGCAATGTCGGGGATATGCAGCATGTGATACATGGTCACACAATGAGGCCAGTCTGCACATCAATTTCCTGGAGATGAGAGCAGTTGTCCTAACTCTTTAGGCCCTATAGAACTTCCTTGCCCTGAATACTCTTTTAAAGAGAAAACATGTCAGTAGTGTGGTACATAAACAAGTTTGGAGGACCCACTCTTCTCTGTGTTAAGAAGCTATTAGCGTGTAGTAGTGGGTCTTGTCCACAAAGTGTTTTTAGTAGAAAAACATGCCCTGGGAGAGACCATCTACTTAGCAAATAGAATCAGCATGTGATAAACTGAGGGGCTGCCAGCCCAGCTAGATAGAATTTTGCAAATAAATTCTATGTCATTGTAAATATTAATATTATCCACAGGCTTGCTTGGCAAATGTAAGAAAACGGTGTTCATAGGTTCATAGGTAAATACTAGGCTATCTGCCCGAGGGCATCTATAAGCCTAGTCAGAATGTGTTGGCTTTCGCCACCCCCTTAGATTAGTTCTCTGTGCCTCTGTCCAGTAGAGCCATTAGTTCCCTGTGCCTCTGTCCAGCAGAGTCACTGCAGTGATCCCCGGGGTAAATTTTCTGTTTCCCATCCACTCTTCAAGGTTTCTTTTGAATAGTGTTAGTGAGGGTCTCTGCCTAATGTAGATTGGAATCCTGTTCCAAAGCATGGGGAGTCTCTGGGACAGGAATTTATCCCTTCAGCACATCCAATTTGTCGTTGTGGTGAGGTTTAGATCCCTAGAGTGTGTGGCTCTCAGGGATTTTTTTTTTAGGTGGAGCATGTCCATCAATTCTGGTTTGGACATGGTCTTGCATGTCAGGCAGAGATCACCTCTGAGTAAGTAGTATGCAACTAAGTACAGCTGGAGTTTCTTCAGTCGGGCTGCATAGGGCATCTGTTTGAGGTCAATAATCCTCTTGGTGAGGTACTTCTGTGGTCTTTCCAGCTGTTGCAGGTGTCTTGTATGGTACATACCAAATGGGGTGGTGAACTCTATGATGGATCTGATGAATGATGAGTAGAGGGGCACAATAACCTCTTTTGTTCTAGATGCGAACCCTTTTGTGATTAGGTGAACCACCTTGGCAATATGATTATTAAAGGATAAATTACTATCTACTTGGGTCCCCAAATCCCTTATTACGTATTTTCTGTATTTAGGGGACTACCACGTATGTGGTAGTTCATGGGTACTTTGTTTTTCCAAAGGGGATGACTATGCGCTTTTTGGCATTTAGCTTGAGGCCATGATTTTGACACCAGGTATCTGTCTCAGTGAGACCCTTCTGGAGGATGTCTGTATCAGCCGGAGAGTAAATTATGGCCTCCAGTTTGCAGTCATCTGTGAACTTGGTCAGCCATAGTCCTCCTGTGCTTGCCTGTACCTCTGAGAAGTATATACCGAACAGGAGGGGTCCCAGGACTGAGCCCTGGGGGATGCCACTTGTAACCAGTTTAGAGTCAGACCTAGAGCCTGCAACTCTCACCATGTGGGTTCTATCCATGAACCAATTGGCAACCCATCTATTGACATAGGGGTTTATGTTCAGGCTGGTGAGCTTGTTTATAATACCAGAATGAGAAATGGTGTCAAAAGCCTATGCGAGGTCTAGGTAGGCTGTGTGGACCTCCTTTCCCTCGTCTAAAGCCTTGGTAACTGTCTCAAAGAAGTCCACTAGGTTTAGGAGGCATGATCTGCCCTTAAGGCCAAACTGGCTAGGGGCCAATGTTTGGAGGTTCCCAGTGTCTCTGTTAATGAGTTCCATGATGATGTACTCCATAGCCTTGCAGACCAGGTTAGTCAGGCTTATAGGTCATTAGTTCCTGGGGTCAATTGTGGCTCCACCTTTGTAGAGTGGGATAACTGTTGCTGTGCACCACTCTATGGGTATGTAGCCTGTAGAGTGGCTGAGTTTGAACAGTGTGTTTAGGTGAGGGGTTAGTTCATTTTGGAACTCATGTAAGACACAGCCTGGGACATTGTCCGGTCCCACTGAAGCTATGTTTTTGCCTTTGGATAGGGCTGTTTTAAACTGTGTGTCAGTGATTGCCAGGGCTCTACATTCTTCTGGTATGGTTATGGGCCCTTTAGGTGGTGAGGGGGTGGTGAAGTTTGCACTAAACCTGTCTGCCAGAATGTTGGCAATATCAGCCGGCTCAGTGTATTTGTGCCATTCTGCACTACCTCAGAGCAGATCTGAGAGTTTCCATTTAGGTTCTTAACATAGCTGAAGAACACTTTGTGGTTATCTTTGGAGTCCTTGGCAATTTTTCTTTCGAAGCTAGCCTTGGATGATTTTATGAAGGATCATAGTTTCTTGCTGATACTGATCAGGGATGTCTTTCCTTCATGGGATTTTTACTCTTTTCTGTACTAGTTTCTTCCTTCTATTGTATAGCTTGTTTATGGCAGGGGTCCACCAGACTGGTTTCCTTTTCTTGGAGGACTGAGTCTTGGTTTTGCTTGGGATAGCACAATCCATGGATTCTTGCAGGTGCTCATAGAGTGCCTTTGTAAGGGATTCAGCAGTTTGGAGAGCGTTGTCCTTTCGCATGGAGTCTGTGAACCTTTCCACCTCAGTCTTGAGTAACGTGAAGTTTGCTTTTGAAAAGTTTTTCACAGTGGTTTCCTTGATTGGGGGTGGGGGTGGAATGTGGATATCCAGAGTGATTATTCTATGGTCGGATCTAACCAGCAAGGGGTTGACCTCCGGTGTGGAACACCGGTCACCCATGTTGGTGATGACCAGGTCCAATATGTTGTCATGTCTGGTGGGGGTGTTGACCAGTTGATCCAGGGCATTCGAGTTTATAAATTCTAGGAAGCGTTGGGCAAGGGAGTTAGTACTTGAGTAGTTCTCCCAGTTAATGTTTGGTTAATTGAAACTACCCAATATTAGGGTGTTGGGTAGGACCTTCATATTTTCCAGTGTCTCCTGAAATGTGGAATAGGGGTCCTGGGTCATGGTGGGTGATCTGTAGCAAGCTACAATTTGAATTGCAGTTTTACACATTGTTAGTTGCACATGGATGATCTCTAAGGCATTGTGCTGCACCACTAACCTGGAGCTGTGGGTGTCCTTGATGAATATGGATACACCCCCACCTTTTGTGTTTCGGTCCAGGTTCTGTGGCCAAAAAGTATAGTTATAGCATGGTAGTGCTGGGATGCTCTCTGGAGCCTTAAACCAGGTTTCTGTTACTGCACAGATATGGATGCACTCCATACTGAGGAGTGCCTTGAGTGCATGCATTTTGAGGTTTAGACTTCTGGCATTGAGTAGCATTACCCTCAGTTTTTGGTTACTTGTGCTATTTACCGTGGTGGGTTTGTCCTTTGAGCCTTGCTTAAAAAAGACACTATGGGGGTGGCAAAAGCCTTGGACAGTATTCGAAAGCCTAAGGTGCAAGCCATCTCTTGTGAAGCAACGTGGCTTGTCGAGCATGTCATCCCAGGCTGAACTTCAAAATTGTAACTATAGTGCACCCTGCTGGAAGCGAGCTAATAAGTAAATAATTTTACAACAGTGTGTGATCTCAAGCTATGAGACAGGATGTCTGCAGCTGGAAATTCTTTCTATTGTCCTAAGACAGAAATAATTACTAGGTTTTATATGTAAAGTGTCGTTTATTGCTCTGGCTTCCGGGGAGCTGCAAGATCACAAAGAAATGTTAGATTTTAAGTTCTGTGAGCCTGGGAAACTCAGGTAGAGGTGACAAGAATAATATAGTCTGAAATTACTCAGCAGTAATGTGTATTATCAATTTAAGACTATCTCAGAGAGAACAAGTATGGCATTTTGTATTTTGTTCTGTAGCTGACAACAACTCACCAGCACTTGCTTTGCTTTGTAAGCAAAGTTATTTAGAACATAGTTTCTCTTAGAGACAGATAGGAATATAGCCAGATTAGTGTAGATGTTTTCTATATTTATGTGAGACTATCCTACAATATTGTTTTAAAATATTTCCTGTGATTTCTGATCTCTTTAGTGTCACTGTGTTGAATTAATGAGTATTGTCTTGTGTTTTTATTATTTATTAGTAAATAGTTTTAAACCTTTCAACTGTGACTATTTTGTGTATCAATATATAAGCTCTTAGTGTACTTGCATATATTTGGTGATACGGTATAAGCCATTCCTAAATAGCCTTCAAGTCTCAGTCACACTTACCAATTGAATAATAGTAACATTGCACAGTAGAATTGGACACCCTTTGGTAAGGGGCTTTATAGTAGCTGATAAGGGTGGTTGGTGGCAGTTGGTGCTACCGTATAGTCTGAGCAGAAGGGGGCATAGCTGGAGAATCTGTGCCATACTTCCCCAGGAGTGTCTGTGTGTTTGTATATAAATCAAATCTCAAAGTGTGTGTGTGTGTGTGTCACCTACTTGGGCAGGGACAAGAAGCAATTGTTGGACAGCGAGGGTGCTAGAGGCTTTGGCTTGAACACTTGGCTGAGATCTGAACCCTATATCTGTGCCAGTGGGGAGTCTTATTGGGGATTTGGAGAGAAAGGGAGAAACCAGCCCTAGACTGACTGCGATCCCTGAGTGCTCTTAAGAGAAAGTGCACATTACTGTGTGTGTATTTGTTATCCTCCCAATGTGGATACCCCTCACTGGTGCTAGTGGTGAGGATTGAGGCTCCTTGATTACTGGGCCAGTGCATGAGCATCACATATTAATTGTTTGGCAGTGGTGGGATATCCACATCAAATATTAATTGTTTGATAGTGGTGAGTTAGCCACATCACATATTAATTGGCTTGTAGTGGTGTGGATAGTGAATTCCTGTAGCTTGTGTATAGTGATCACTGAAGGTGTTTTTGTACTCTAAATCTGTCACACAGTGAACATTCAGAGTTCAGATCACAATTGTTTTATTTGTTTTGTTAGCTTAGTTAGACAGGAAGAGCAGGCAAGCATGTCAGCAGAGGAGTATGGCAAGTTGACAAGGAGCCAGTTGGATGAGTTGTACCAGGCTAAATGACTGGTGCATGGAAACCTGACTAAGGCAGACATGATTGAAGCTTTGGTCACAGCTGCATCTGAGAACAGCAACCAAAAAGATGATCATACTGGCCGTGGAGATGTACACCACTCAGAGAATGGACAGCTCACCCTTTCTACAGAGAACTTAAAAATCCATCTGGAGCTAAAGAGACTTGAGTTGGAGGCCAAGCATTTGCAAATAGAAGCAGCAGAGAGACTGAGGCATCTAGAGACTGAGGAAAATGAGAAACTGTTACACCTGGAAGCTGAGGAGAATGAGAGGCAGAGGCAACATGAAAAGGAGATGCTGAGTCTTTGCCAGAGTCATGGAGGTAATGGGGAAGGGAGTAACCGAACCCCAGAAGCAACAAAGGTTAGTAAATTTCTTCCACAGTTTACAGAGAGGGATAATTTTGATACTTTCATTCATATGTTTGAGAGGGTATGTAAACAGTATGATGTTGACCAAGGCTCTGTGTATGGTTCCTAACCCCCTTACTCTATGATAAAGCTATAACTATTTTGTCCAAACTGGCTGACAATGACTTTTTAAATTATAATGCTGTAAATAATTGTTTGCTAGAATCTTTTTAAGGTAACACCTGAAGCTTATAGGAAAAAAAACTTTTGAGCATAGACACAAGACAGATGAATGTGTGTGTGAATATGTTGCTGAACTAAGCAGTTATTTTTATAGATGGGTGAGTGGGATGTCAGGTCACCACTTTTGAAGGGCTGGCAGACCTTTGGTGAGGGAACAAGCCCTTAGCACTTTGCCTGAGGACATGAGGATCTGGTTAGCTGATAGACAATGCTCTACTACAGATGAGGTTGGGAAGAAGGGAGACCTATACCTAGCAATCAGGGCATCCCTGCAGAGGAAAGGCATGCCCAGTGCTACTCATGGGTCTAAGGGAATCCATGCTGGGCAGCCCAAACTGCCCCAACAGAATCTGGCAGTAGCAGGGGATGCCACTAGTCCAGGTACATGCCGGACCCAGGGTTAAATGTTTTGAATGCAACCAGTGGGGCCATGTGGCATATAGATGTCCATGTAGGCAAGGTGGGGAACAAAAGGTGAGAGAGCCAGTAAGTGGGAATGACAAATGCCAATAGTAGGTTGTCTTGAGACAATAGGAGTACCAAACTACCATCCTGCAGATGTCCTGATAGGGAAGGATTTTAATGAGTCAGTACCATGTGTTTATGCAGTTACATGCAGTCAGGCTTGGAGACAAGCATGTGGGTCTGGTAGCCTGGGGGAGACCCAGATAGACTGCATGCTTGCAGCCAGGACTGATGATATGGTTACTTCAGCGAGGAAGCTACCTTGTAGCAGTGAGACTGAAGGTGAGACACAGCTGCTTGTGGGTACTGATGTTCCCTTGGACAGTGTAATTGCAAAGGTAGAGGTGAGTAGTAGTACCCAGGCTGACAGTGAGGCACTGCTGTCAGAGGATACCAGACTTCCTGTGGAAGGGGAGCTGGGAATGGTTATAAAGAGAGAGTTGAGACAGGCTCAACTCTCAACCCTACATTACAAGGCCTGAGAGAGGTAACTACTGTGGCACCTGATTTTCAAGGAAAGGGGGATTCTGTATACTGGGACAAAGGTTTACTGTATAGAGAGTGGACCCCTGAGGGAGGGCTAGAAGGTGAGAAGATACAGCAGTTGGCAGTGGCTAGACTCTACCATCTGGCACTTCTAGCCATAGCTCATTATATTCTCTTTGCATGTCATATGGGTATAAAACATACAAAGAGACGTATTATACAGAACTTGTATTGGCCTGGGATTTTCAGAGATGTAACAGGGTACTGCAGGACCTGTGAGCAGTGCCAAAAGGTAGGCAAGGCAGGAGACAAGGTGAAAGCTCTTTTGATGCCTTTGCCTGTGATTGAGGAGCCATTTCAGAGAGTAGCTCTGAATATTGTGGGGCCTCTGTGTACTCCACAGGAAAAAATATATCCTGGTGGTAGTAGATTATGCTACCAGATACCCTGAGGCAGTGGCTTTGTCCTCCATTGAGGCAGAAAAGGTGGCAAATGCTTTGCTAGAGATTTTCAGCAGGGTAAGTTTCCCAAAAGAAATACTGACAGACAGAGGTGCCAATTTCATGTCAGACCTGCTGGATTGTCTGTGGAAGTACTGTGGGGTGAAGCACCTAAAGACCACCCCTTACCATCCCCAGACTAATGGTCTTGTGGAGAGGTTAAACTCTACACTCAAGTCCATGCTATAGGCATTTTCAGACCAGTTTAGGAAGGGTTGGGACAAATATTTGCCTTATCTGTTGTTTGCTTACAGAGAGGCTCCCCAGTAGTCTGTAGGTTTTTCACCCTTTGAGTTGCTGTATGGGCATAGGGTGAGAGGGCCTTTAGACTTAATTCCAGATAAATGGGAGGGTGAGTGTGAATTTCACAAGGAGTCTGTTGTGGCATATGTCCTAAAACTCAGCACAAGGCTCAAGGAATTCATGGACTTGGCCCAGGAGAACCTGGCAGAAGCCCAACTACCGAAAAAGGTCTGGCATGACAGAAATGCTTGAGCTAGAGATTATGTTGTAGGGCAGCAGGGAATGGTTCTCATTCCTGACATACACAATAAGCTGCAGGCAGCTTGGGAGAGACCCTACAAGGTGATAATGAAGGTCAGTGATGTTAACTACATGATAGAACTGCTAGGCAGGAGGCAGGGGCACAAATTGTACCATGTTAACGTGATGAAACCTTACTGTGATATTGATGCCATTGTGCTGAGTGTTTGCAGTGGATTGCAGGAAGAGTCTGAGGGAGATCTGGTGACTGATCTCCTGAGTGAAGCTCAGCCTGACACCTCAGTAGAAGGGGTAGCAATGTGCCAGCAGCTCTCTCCTACCCAGGTTAGAGAAATCTGAGCAGTGTTACATTAGTTTGGGGACATGTTCACTGGGAAACCAAGGTAGACCCACCTGGTGCAACACCAGGTGGATACAGGACCACAAGGGCCTATTAGGCAGGCCCCTTATAGAGTGTCTGAGAGAGTCAAACAGACTCTGAGGGAGGAGATACAGGAAATATTGGAAATAGGGGTAATTCAGAAGTCCAACAGTCCTGGGCCTCCCCAGTGGTACCAAGGAAGAATGGCAGCACCAGGTTCTGTGTGGACTACAGGAAATTAGTCACACAGAGTCAGATGCTTACCCCATGCCTAGGACAGATGAAGCCCTAGAGCAGCTGAGTGGGGCTAAGTATCTTATCACCATTGATTTTACCAAGGGTTACTGGCAGGTGCCCTTGACTCGCAGTGCTAGAGAGAGGTCAACCTTTGTGACTCCTTTTGGCTTGTGTGAGTTCACAAAGATGTCCTTTGGGATGAAAAATGCCCCAGTGACTTTCCAGAGGCTGGTAGATCATGTCCTAGCAGGAACAGAAGATTTTGCTCTTGCTTACCTAGATGATATTGCCGTCTACAGCCAATCCTGGCAAGATCACTTTCAGCATGTCAGGGAGGTGCTGGGCAGACTACAGAGGGCAGGGATGACAATTAAGACCAGCAAATGTCAGGTGAGTATGGCAGAGGGCTCCTACCTGGGACATAGAGTGAACCTGCCAAAGTGGAAGCCATTCAGGCATGACCTGCACCTGTTACCAAAAAGCAGGTGAGGACATTTTTAGGGACAGCAGGGTACTACAGAAGGTTTGACCCCAGTTATAGTACCATAGCTGCTCCCCTCACAGATCTGACAAGGAAAAACAGGCCAGATAAGGTAGTGTGGACCACAGCATGCGAGCATGCATTCCAGAAGCTTAAATAAGCTTTGGGAGGACCCCCTGTGTTAGCTAGTCCAGATTGCAGCAAATAATTTGATGTGCGGGGGAATGCTTCAAACCATGGGGTGGGGGCTGTACTTAGCCAGACTTCTTCAGAGGGAGAAGAGTACCCAGTGGTTTATCTCAGTTGTAGGCTCCATCCCAAGGAGGAATGCTATGCAGCTGTAGAAAAGGAATGTCTAGCCATTATGTGAGGACTGCAGAAACATCAGCTTTATCTGAATGGAAAGAAATTCACTGTAGTTATAGATCACAATCCCCTAACATGGTTACATTGAGCCAGTCAGCAAAATGCCAAGTTGCTAAGGTGGAGCCTAGGGTTACAAGCATATGATATGCCAGTGCAGCACTGCAGTGGGATTAGCAATGCCAATGCAGATGGGCTCTCATGACAGGTGTACCCAGATAGACTCCACTGTCTCAAGCAACATTTCACAAGGGAGACTTGAAAAAGTAGTTTGAGTTCTTGGGGGGTGGGTGGGGGAAGAAATGTGATAAACTGAGGGGCTGCCAGCCCAGCAAGATAGAATTTTATAAATAATTCTAAGTCATTGTAAATATTAATATGATCCACAGGCTTGTTTGTCAAATGTAAGAAAAGTGTGTTATGTGCTGAACTTCAAAAATGTAACCACAGTGCACCCTGCTGGAAGAAAGCTGAAAAGTAAAGAAGCTCGGTGACAGAATGTCTGCAGTTGGAATTTTTTTCTATTGTCCTAAGACAGAGATAATTACTAGGTTTTGCATGTTTAGTGTCTTTTATTGCTCTGGCTTCCTGGCAGCTGCAAGATCACAAAGACATGTTAAATTTTACATTCTATGAGCTTGGGAAACTTAAGTAGAGGTGACAAGAAAAATGTAATCTGAAATGACTCAGCAGTAATGGTTATTATCAAATTAAGACTATCTCAGAGAGAAAGAGGATGGCATTTTCTATTTTGTTCTGAAGCTGACAACAACTCACCAGCACTTGCTTTGCTCTGTAAGTAAAGCTATTTAGAACATAGTTTCTCTTAGAGACAGATAGGAATATAGCCAGATTAGTGTAGATGTTTTATATATTTATGTGAGAATATCCTACAATATTGTTTTAAAGTATTTTCCTGTGATTTCTGAACTCTCTAGTGTCACTGTGTTGAATTAATGAGTATTGCCTTGTGTTTTTATTTATTATTAAATAGTTTACACCTTTCAACTGTGGTTGTTTTGTGTAGAGATATATAAACTCTGAGAGTACTTGCATGTAGTTGGTGCTACTGTATAAGCCACTTCTAAATAGCCTTCAAGTCTCAGTCACACTTACCAATTGGATAATAATAACATAGCCCAGTAGAACTGGGCATCTTTTGGTATTTGCCTTTATAGTAGCTAATAAGGGTGGTTGGTGGCAGTTGGTACTACACTATAGTCTGTGCAGAAGTTAGCATAGCTGGAGAATCTGTGGCAGCCTTCCCCAGGAGTGTCTGTGTGTTTGCATATAAATCATATGTCAAAGTGTGTGTGTGTGTCAGCTACTTGGGCAAGGACAAGAAGCACTGGTTGGACAGAGAGGGTGCTGGAGGTTTTGGCTTGAACACTCAGCTGAGATCTGAACCCTATATCTGTGCCAGTGGGGAGTGTTATTGGGGATCTGGAGAGAAAGGGAGAAACCAGCCCCAGACTGACTGTGATCTCTGAGTGCTCTTAAGGGAAATTGTACTTTACTATGTGTACAGCTCAAATGGCTTAGTGGTTAAGTGTGTTGACTAAGTACTTGTTATCCTCCCAATGTGAACGCCCCTCACTGGTGCTAGTGGTGAGGATTGAGGCTCCTTGATTACTGGGATAGTTCATGGGCATTACACAGCCATTGTCCATAATACCACAAGAGTGGTGCAGCAACATATCACAAGTGCAGAGAGTTTTCCATATGAGAAACTTTCTGTGACATGTTCACTTCCCTGACAACTGCTAAATGCAGCAACTTCTTCTCCGTTATTCCCCTGCAAGGGAAATGGCTCCAAGAGATGCTCATACAGACATGGCCTTGGATTTACTTTACACTATTCTTCCATTTCCACTTATTCAGAAATATGTAAGGCCAGTGTCATTCTTGTAACCCCTTTTTATTCCCTCTGCTCTGGACATATCCTGTAGAGAAACATATTCATCTGAAACCCTTCAAAACTCTACCTACACACCTCTCAGGCATTACCCTGACTTTCAAGCCCTCAGGTTAATTGTATCATTACTCCATGTCTGGTAATGACCAAGGATCCATTGTACCATTTGAGGATAGTTCAAATTATTATGTCTGCCCACAGACACAGTACCAGGAAGATATACAGGAAGACATACAAGAGGAAATGGACTAATTTCAGTATTTGGGCTTTTTAAAGAGGTTTAGATCCCGTAACAGCTGCAGTACCAGCCACACTGTACCGCTTAGCTCAGGTGTTCGAGTCCAGCTTGAGCTATTCTTCTGTTAAGGTCCACCTGTCAGTCAAATCAAATTTTCACCATACTTTTAGCTTCAATACTCTAGCATCACTCAAGGTTTATAAGGCTTTTAAGAGAAACATTCCTCATCTGCCCACTTGTGATGGACCACATCTCCCACTGGGATCACTACTTCATCCTGGAGAAAATCACACTTCCTCCCTCTGAGCTTACAGCCCATGTGCTTCAACCCCTCTTATTTGGCATTTCGCAAAGATAAGATATCTTTACATACCTCTTCATACTTTATATCTGAGGAAGTTACTAAACCAAACATTAATCAATGCATCCATCTGCCTGTCTTTCATGTCACATGGGTCTATATTATATCAGCAAATGCTTGAAATTGTGAATGCTGTATAATCGACCCAAACACTCCGAAAATCCAAAATGCCGAACACGCAGATCAGTGATTTTTTTCCCAGGGAAAAAAAAAAATCGGTGATCCGTAAAAAAACAGACACAAAATAAAATGGGGGGGGCTTCACCCCCCTACTAAAATATACCAATTCCGAGATCACACCACAGTGGAGAAAATGGCAAAGTCCCAAAAACGGCCCAGTGATTTTTTTCCTAGGGAAAAAAAAAATCACTGTTCCATGCTTTCAGAATTTCGCCATTTCAGGTAAACTCGTTTGATGAAACAGCATTCACAACTTTAAGCGTTCGCTTGAATAATAGGAACCCGTAAACCTCCCAGAATATCTCTTTACTGATGACTTACCAAAGCTGTAAATATTACAGCCTGACAGGTTGAAATCAGTGGTAACATAATTTTTCAGTTCCAGCTTATTTTTATTTTATATACCTATCTCTTATTTCCTTCTTGATGTGAAACTGTAGTTATGAAGTTGTGAGACCAGTCTCTGTCTACTATCTTTATATAGCTCTCAGTTATTCCCCACCTCCTCAGCAGCTATAGAAATATGAAAATAAGAGAGGAAAATACCTATGGAATACTGAACTTGAATGTGTGTTTACGATGTGCTTTAAAGGACCGCATTATTTTATATTTATAACAGAATTCCCTATACTAGCCACGGTGGTACAGCGGTAGCGTTGTTGCCACACAGCAAGAGGTTCTCCTGTTCAATTCTCAGCTGGAGTGCCTTCTGTGTGGAGTCTGCATGTCCTCCCCGCAGTCGAGTGGCCTCCGAAAGACATGCGTGAATGGGCGTGCCTTCGCTGAAGGTTGGGCGTCGGGCTGGCAACTCGGCACCATAAAAAAAAATTTACTGCCAATATTAGCGGACCAGAGTTCTGCTGTGGTGACCCCCTAACCACGAAAAGCCGAAAAAGCAGACAACAACAGAATTCCCTATATTACTTTGGTTATGCAAATATCTCTCTCCATTCATCCTACATTTTATCCTGTCATCCATAAGTTTGTTATTACAATACGCAGCTTGTAAACCTGTAAATGTGAGCATAACTCTACAGATGGACGATAAGGAAATAGTTATGCTAAAATTCTGGCTAAAAAGTAGGGAGGGTATCCATCCTGTAAAAAATAAATTCTGTATATGTCTTTGCTAAAATGAGGGAATTTTGTGCGGCTGAGAATAAACTGTTACAGGCAGTACTAAACTTCTGTAGCTGATTCATTCAGAGGCACCAATGTGTTTACTGGGGGGTAGAGTGACTAATGTATTTGTCTAGACATTAGTAGAAAGTTTGTTCTTATGACAGCCTCAGCAGATTCTGCTGTCTCTTTAAACAACTTTTACATATCCAATCTAAGCCCTTTTAATATGTGTTTTTTGTATTGCTACTTCCATATTCATTATTAGTTTTGTAGTAAACACTGCTCTCAGTTCGGATGTTGCAAACACACTGAATAATACTGTTCTTCATTCAGTAAAACCACATCTCCCCCTTTATCTGCAGGCTTTACCAGTACACACCTATCAAGTTATGAACAACTGAATGTTTTCCACTGTTCCTTCTTCAAATTATGCTGAACCTTGTTTTTATCAAAAGCTTTAAAGTTTTCAAATAAGTTACATTTTAAAATATCTGAACGTTAAAGGCAAACTAATGACAAACTACTTACAGAAAAATGCTGACTCTTTTTCTACAACCTATTAATCTTAGTGGCAGAGCAGGCTAGGATTAGGTCACTGCAGATAAGTGTATGTGTGCACTGCCTCCTGCCCTGACAAGTTGGTACTAGGCATCAGTCTCATACATAGGCCACTGTAGGCCCCCAGTAAGTATTCCCCATGGTCCCTGTGCAGCAGACACAGAAAATAATTAGTTTCTCTGCTAAATCAGGTGGGGCTATGCTAAAATCAGCACTTAAAGAGGCTATGTCTGCCATACATGTCAGAAGGAGCTGGAAAATAGTAGCCTAGTACTTAGACATAGCCACATATTAGGACACTGTGTGATACTCAGCAATGGGCAACACAGGTGCTCCATGTAACAAACCTGTGGTACTCACAGGCAGTGCTACACACTGTATAATGCCCATGCTGCAGCATACTGTACATTAGACCTCCTAGCCAGTGAATGGGCCCAGATAAACACAATAGGTCTGACTGTGTATTCTGTCCATGTCAGAGCACTGTCCCAGCATTCTGTCTACTGCAGGCTGTTGAGGGGATATCTATGCCTGTCATACAAGGCATTGTTAAGACCTCACTCTGATGGACTTCCTGCATATCTGCAAAACAAACAGTATCAGAATTATCTGTTCGAAAGACTTAAACCTTTCCTATGATATAATACAACTTGCTGGAGGGATAAGCATGTATCCCAGAGACTATCCCTTCTCTGAAACAGGCTCATTATCCCTGTGAAGCAGAGTTCCTCCAGCCCAATTCAAGTATAACTTAGACAGCTGGATGAGGAACAGGAAATGTATCCTTGGTTTGACACCTGTGTCTCTAATGGACTGTTAATGGTTCCTCTCCAAGTCTGCTGCTCTTAAATGTTTCATCTACCAAACCCCTACTTGCACTTATCAAGGGTATCAGAACTTGTCAGAGTTGGGATGCATGACTTGGCTTAAAAAGGTCCTTGTGTTCCTTTGCATAGTACATACCTATGAATCTATGAATCTATGAAAGTATAAATCTATGGTCATTGTACAGGGGGAAACCACATTACAATGAGCCACAATAGAAATGCAGACCTGGCTAATACTTTATTTTGCTATCTGTATATATATATATATATATATATATATATATATATATATATATATATATATATATATATATATATATATATATATGTAGATAGACAGATATATACAGACATCCAACAAAACAGGTAGTAATAGACCATTGGACTGCAGGGTGCACTCATATATGTGAGCATGGAAGCAACAGGACCAAGATACTAGCACTGGAGAATGTGGGGGATTAGAACATAAGAACATGTCAGGTTTCTGCCCTGTTTCTGGTGGGTTGTTCACCCCGTCAGGTGGCTAAGCACAAGGACACATCAAGTTACTGCATTGTTGATGGGATGTTTACATTGAGGTACTTAACTACCTGCACACAGATCAACACACCTACCACAGGGGTATGAGGCTTCTTCTATAATTGCCTCCCTACACACTGGCAGTATGATGGTGCAAAATGGCAGGCAATGGTACCATACACATTATTGCCTGCTAGTATGGCATAGTATGTAAATGTTGACAGCGCAGATGCACATAGGCTTCCAGCCTACAAATAATAGCAGGCTGAAAGTGTTGAGACCACTGGTGTCTGTCAAGGACAGCCATGCATACACAAGCACTGATGCATTTGTGTGTCTCAAAAGTGTACACACCCTGTTAGTGGACCAAGGCAATAGCAATGTCTAGAGACGTTCACTGCAATGGAAACATAGGTACTGTTTCAAAACCTGTGGACACATGACATGTGCATCTTTCAGAATGATAAAGCAGACAAGACCAAGTGTGGCATGAAGTAGTGCAGAGCATCAGTGCTGTGGGAGACCAAAATAGGTCCATGGTACAAGTGTGTCACAAGATCACTGCTATGGTACTGCATGCCAAAGCACAGGCTATTGTGGACCATCAACACAGAGGCATCTCACAGACTTGGAGGTATTCCTGGTTTCACTGTCAGTGGCAAGTGAGAGAACATTTGTGACTGTGGGATTCTCCATGGGGAAACATCAGGTTAGTACTACATCAGTGCCACAGCCATAACAGCCTACAAGTATATATGTGTCTTTTGGCTAAAGATATAATCAATACATAGCTGTATGCTTGTCACATATGTTCCAGCATTGCCACAGGTACATTATCTTTATGTCTTTGCAGGTTCTACTGATGGAAGGCCTGGCACAACAGATAGTTACATGCCTTATAACATCAAGTCACTAGTGGATGACAATGATTGCATTTTGCACATAACACTCTAGTGACACAGTGGTCCCATCAGTGATGCTAACATTGGAGAGCACAAACACATATCCTATACAACAGAGTTGCAGGAGGATAGGCATGATAACCTCTAGAGTGTCTTGTGTGTTTAGCTTTGGATGTCTAGTTAATGTTACCCGACTAAAGATACAAAAGAGTCATCACCGGTGATGAAATCTATGAGCCACATTGTTTCAAAGGTGTATGCACCCTCTGTAGGAGTGAGCTGTATAGGTGGCTGTCACCATCATGACTATAGGACATTCCCTGACCTGGTGTTAACCTTGGCATCAGTCAGTGGATGTGAAAGTCGCTATGACCAGCAGATGGTTGCTACACACACTATGTTAGAGGTGTTGAGTGTGCTGCTTGGCCTACATGAGGAACTGCAACCACTGGAGGAGCTGAGTGAAATTCTGCAATGAAGACAGGAGGACATGGCATATAGACACTTACAGCAGACACTTCTGCTGACATCAGACATGGATATGATTGCATCCACTGATGCCTCCATGAGGATACTGATCAATCCACAATGGCCATGCAAGGCACCACACATGCAGTATGCATTCACAAGCTAGGTATGCACAGATGGCACATAATTTACCAAGGACTGGCTGCCTCCACCAGTAAGTGGTTGCACTATCTCTCCAAATTTAGGGGAGGGGGTCACACCATCTATAGAACAGAATGCTCCTAGCCTTGATATTGTAAGGTTGAAAAGTACAATTGGATGGTATTCTTACCATGGAATACCCACAGCTACTGTAGATAATGTGGTTTCAGACTCCCCCAACCCCATGGCAGCATGCAAGGGTACCATGTCCACCTCCCATAACTTTATCCATCTTACAACTGCTGTCTTGTGCCACTATAAATTCACCAGCCATTCAATGATGATGGTGATTTTGTTCTGTTCACTCCTTTGGCCTGTGTCAGTATGGTTATGTCTGCTGCATAGTGTAGCTAATCAGTGCACTGTACTGCAAAGCATGCTATTTACAATTTTACATATTTACAATTTATGTTATGTATGCAATTTATACATTTTTTTCATAAACAAATATTTACAAATATCCTAACATATTTTACTGTATTCCTTATTAGATCCAATTTCTTCTACAACCTTCATCTGATTTTCCATAATATTGTTGCTAGCATCCATTTTCCATTAAACATAATTTAATTTATTCTTTCATTCCAAATAATCCAAACAATATAGAATTGTCTTTTGTTTATCTTACTAACATATTCTCTGCTTTTATGCTGGTAATATCCATACATAATCATATTCATAGTTATTTCTTTCACTTTAGTTATATTTTTAAAGACATTTTCTTCACATAACTTTTCCCACAATTCACTATCCTACTACATTAAAAAAACATATTCTGTAGTTTCTTCTTTGCCATAGTATATACATGTTCTTTCAATTATCTTTGTATATGCTATACTTCCTTTTACTGGTAATTTATTAATCACCAGCCACCATCAAAAAGCTTGATGTTCCACCTGTTTTGTATACCATGCATTTTTTTACTTTTATAGGTTCATAGGTTTATACTAGGCTATCTGCCCTAGGGCATTTATAAGGGAGGGGGGGCAGTTATTATGGACAACATTATTTACGAAGGGAAAATGAATAGTATCCTTAGAGAGGAAACTAAATACAAATGTGTATCACTAAATGAGGTGAATCTGGCCTATCATAAGATAGACATTATACTGGATAATATGTTGATGGAGGGCACAATCGACAATAAGATGTACACATTTTTATCTGTATCCAAACCGAAAATTCCTATAATTTACGGAATACCGAAAGTGCACAAGAATGTATGTGACTCCCCATTAAGACCAATAGTAGCAGCAGACGGTTCAAAAACGCTTCCCATAGCTAAATATGTAGATTTAGAGACGAAACACATTTGTAATGACAACAAATTTATACTTAAAGATTCATGGGATTTGTTAAGAAATATTACTCCTGACCTCCTGTCTGATGATCTTATTTTTGTCACAATAGATGTAATAGATCTTTTTACGTGCATACCCCATGATGAGGGGTTGTGAATGTTTGAAGACATGATATTTGCTGATAATATTCTCACACATTTGGAGAAGGTAGCAATCGTAGAACTAGCTGACACGGTACTCAAGTACAACTTTATTCTCTTTAATGGTGAATACTACCAACAAGTACAAGGTGTATCAATGGAGGCAGCATGCGCGCCCACTTATGCTAACATTGTTTTAGCTAGTTGGGAATCTTCATATGTCTTGAACTCAATATATAATCAATATTGGTCACTATACAGACGCTATTTGGATGACATTGTTATTTTTTGGACAGGGGGTAAGGATAAATTGTCTGAATTTTTTGACTACATTCAGGGTACTACAAACTTTTTGAAATTCACATACACTACCTCCACTGATAGGTTACAGTACCTAGATATAGAGGTTTATAAAAATTTGAATAAAATTGACCTTGAAACAAAGGTATTTAGAAAGAACACATTTTGTAATTCTTTCCTGCATTTTACGAGTGCACACCCCCCACACTGCAAAAAGAATATAGTTAAGGGGCAGTTTGTGAGGGGGTGTCGTATGACAAGCAAGGACGAAGATTTTTTTACAGAATGTAACACCCTGGAGGGGATGTTCTGTGCAAGGGGTTATTCACCTGAGTTTGTTAAAAGCATTAGAACAGAGGTTGAGCAGTGTAGAACAACCAAATTCAAACCTATAAAAGGTCGCTTGACTGATTCCAAAGGTAGTATTGATGATACTGGCAATATTGTTAAATACCATTATGCCAATAAGAAAAAAACAAAATGTACAACCATATTATGCGTCAGCTTTGATTTTGGAATACAATATGTTCAACTCTAAGGTTAAAAAGCTATTCCAGACTGAATGGGATAAATTTATATCCTTTTCAGATATTAGGAATATTAATGAATGTACCCTAAGAATTGTTTACAGGAATGCATGGAGTATTAAGAAAATACTGGAGAACAATAAGGTTACTATTAGTGACAACTCTACAAGTACAGTAGTACTAGACAAAGTTATAAATGGAACTTTCAAATGTGGACACTGTAAGCAGTGTGAATACATCCTTAACAAAGGAGAGGTATACCTTGATGTTAGGGACATCACCATTAACAGTACAGGTTGTTACAACTGTGAAACGAAGGGGGTGGTATACATGGCTACATGTGTCAAATGTAGTTCATTTTATATTGGTAAGACGGAGAGGGTGCTGAGGAAAAGAATATATGAACATATGTACGAGATATCTAAATTTAAGGAAACAAATGCCCTGTACAAGCACACTAGAGTTTGCAGTGATTCTAAATTTTTGTTTTTTGTGCTTGAACAGGTTAAAAAGGAAATGAGAGGAGGCTTATGGGAGGAATGACTTGAGTATAAAGAACTTTGGTGGCAAATTTTGTTAGAAGCCACCAAGTAACCTGGGTTAAATGAACATATTTCATTGTCCCCTGTTTTAAAATTGAGAGCAGCTAAAATTTAGAACAAACTTGCACTTTTATCATTAGAACAGTAGATGGTGCTATTAGTATGAAAGTAAACTACATTGAAATCAAATGAATAATATACATTTTCAAAATATGTTTATTTATTTAACGTTTACACTATTTATTAAAATAATTTTAGTATGTAAGTTTATTACAGTTATTTATAAATTAGTTGGTTTTTAAAGTTTGTAAAGGGTACAATGGTTTTAAGACAAATTAATATTGTAATAAATTCTAATTAAGATTTGTTTAATATACATGAGCCTATAGTTTTGACTGGATAAGACAGGATGCAAATAATGTCATTGGTTAAATTAAACTTAATTGTTTTATTTAATCATCAATCAATTTTAATTAATCCATCTGATGAAGTCTTTCTTTGGTTGTGGACGAAAACGCATCTGTTTTGTAAAGCGTTTATGTGGATTTATTTGTGTTGCTGAATTAAAGGTTTTTGCAGCTGGTGCTCTTCTTTTTCCATCTTGTTGGATATTCTTAGTTATATGCTATACTTCCTTTTACTGGTAATTTATTAATCACCAGCCACCATCAAAAAGCTTGATGTTCCACCTGTTTTGTACACCATGCATTTTTTTACTTTTATAGGTTCCTAGGTTCATAGGTTTATACTAGGCTATCTGCCCTAGGGCATTTATAAGCCTAGCCCAAAGTTTTGTGGTTTTCACCACCCCTTAAGTTTGAAGGGTACTGTGCCTATTATTTTACCGTGCCTCTGTCCAGCAGTGACACTGAGGTGATCCCCGGGGTAAACCTGCGATCTCCCATCCATTGGTCAAGATTTCTCTTGAACAGGGCCAGCGAGGTGCCCTGCCTCACATGTACCGGGATTTTGTTCCACAGCATAGGGAGTCTCTGGGTGATGAATCTGTCCCTCCAGCACGTCCTATTTATAACTGTGTTGAGGTTTAAGTCTCTTCCTCTTGTAGTTCTTATGGATTTAGATTTTTTTGAGGTGGAGCATGTCCATCAATTCCGGGTTGGACATGGCCTTGTATGTCAGGCACAGGTCTCCTCTGAGCAGACGGTATGCGACTGAATAGAGCTGGAGTTCCTTCAGTCGGGCAGCATAAGACATATTTTTGAGACCTTTTACCCTTTTGGTGAGGAACTTTTGGGGCCTTTCCAATTGCTGCAGGTGTCGGGTAAGATACATTCCGAATGGGGCATTGTACTCAATCATTGGTCTGATGAGTGATGAGTACAGGGGAACAATGACCTCCCTTGATCTAGATGTGAATCCCTTCATGATCAGGTGGGCAATGTAGATGGTTTTCCTAACTACTTTGGCAACGTGAGTGTCAAATGAAAGGTTACTATCAACCTGGGTCCCCAGATCCCTGATAACCTCTTCTGTACTTAGTATAGCTTTAATTTTTTTGTTCAATAGATCTACCCATGGAGTAATATAATGATATTGTATTGTTATAGTCTTATACCATACTTTTCTCTCATTTTCAATTTCCTCAGACTTTATTTTCCATAAACATATCTTTTCTTTTTTTTAAACACTTTTATTGAATTAGCACTTGTGACATAGGCAAGTTTGCACTTACATAAAATATAAAAATAATCAAACTGTAGTAACAAGTTCACATTTACAAACATTATACTTCACATATATATATTGCTACATATCATACAACTTAAGGAACATTACAATTCAATTCATGCCCTTTTTTTGGTGGGGGGGGGGTTGAAGAAATGAGGAGAGACTGGGATTTGGATGCAGGCCTTTAAGGAGAATAAGAATAATCATACAGAATATTATATCTATAAAGTAGTAGAAATTATCCTAAGAACTAAGCCAACACAGGAATGGAGAAAGGTGATTCTGCAAATAGGGATGACTGCAATTAGGGGTATAGACAACAGGCAAGAAGAGTCTGGAATTTATTTGAGAAAACTGGCAAAGGAACCAAGGTTTTGGGAGCAAATAACTAGAGAGGGAAAGATGATAGAATGGGAAGAAAAAAGAAGTTATGTACTCACCATAACGTTCCATCTGAGTAGTTGTACTTCATTTTTCTTCAACCTGTGGGAATACAAATCCATATCGGATCCAAGCCGGCAACTTTTGCTAGCATCAGCTCCGAGCTCCAAACTCCTCACCTTACCCATAATACACCTCCACTGCCTTCCATCCCCAGATTGAGTTTGCTGAACTTATAATGAGAACCCGACCGGATAACATACTTGTGACCTATACTACAGCCCATAGGCTGATCATGCGCCAAGGTCCGGGGGAAGGAGGGAGGGACGGTTGAAGAAAAAAAAAAAAAAAAAAAAATTTTATCTGCTTTTACTGTACTTGTGTTTCTACCTACTTCATTTTACTTTTGCATCATCTTAAAAATACTCAATTGTATTTATTACTGCTTGGTGTAACTCATTCTAAGCCTTTTGGTTTAAACACTTGGGCTTCGGACCAGTTGTTTTGCACTGAGAGGGTTTGTGGTCTGCACTGTTGTGGCAGAACAGGTAGCTTACATCCTTCTAGGTTGGGAACTGCTGATTGAGGGCTCAGTGTCTGTTATTCTAAAAGTGTATTAATTCTGGTTTAAGCACTTGGGCTTTCAGGCCAGTTATTTTACATTAAGAGGGTTCGTGGTCTGCACTCTTGTGGGAGGAGAGGCTGGACTCTGCCCTTCTGAGCTGGGAATTTCTGGTTAAAGGCTTATAGTGTATGCATATCTGAACTGCTTCTTACCGAAGTTGGTGCACCTTGTTTGCTGTGGCATAGACTGGATTCGGGCCTGCTGGATCTAGCTTTGTTTGTGTAACTTGAGCACTAATCCAGACATTCTCTAAAGTATTCAATTGTATTTATTACTGCTTGGTTGTAACTTGATTAAAGTGTAGCTATCATTCTAAGTCTTTTGGATTAAGCACTTGGGCTTCAGACCAGTTGTTTTACATTAGGAAGGTTTGTGGCAAGCACTGTGGTGGCAGGACAGGTAGCTTTCATCCTTCTAAGTTGGGAACTGCTGATTGAGAGCCCAGTGTCCAAGGGTATTAGTTCTGGTTTAGGCACTTGGGCTTCAGGCCAGTTATTTTACATTGAAAAGGTTCGTGGTCTGCACTCTTGTGGGAGAAGAGGCTGGACTCTGCCCTTCTGAGCTGGGAATTTCTGGTTAAAGGTTTATAGTGCCTGAATATTTGAACTGTATCTTACTGAAATTGGTACACCTTGTTTGCTCTAGCATAGACTAGATCCAGGCCTGCTGAATCTAGCTTTGTTTATATGCTTGTTGTTTGTTTGCTTGTTATTTCCCTGGAAGCTAATTCCACCTAATACGCGGCTTCTCAGCGCTTCTGTGGATCACTAGTGATATCTGCATTGCTTACTGTACTAGTTCCTTGTTTCACTTGAAAGAAAGTTACTGTTTGTCGTTTTTGCATTTAGTTACTTGTAACACATTGCACTCAAGTTACCTGGCACTTGCTCACTAAAGCAATTATATAAGTCAGCACTAAAAATTAAAAGCACTACACCCTCACTCCCCACTGGCCCTTGTTTTCAATTATTAAGGAATTCCCAATATTATTCTAGCATGTCCAAAGGTCAGTTGTCAATCTCCTCTCCGGTCCAGCTGGTGAATCTGGGAATCTTGAGGCAATGTTATAACTGCCTCATGTACACAGACAACCCTCTCCTCCTCCCACATAACACAAATACTTGCGAGAGATGCAGCTATTTAGCCAAACTGGAGGCTGAGCTCTCTCTCAACTCAGGACTGGCAAGACCAGACAGGAGGAGAAGGCAACTACACACACCACAAAACCAGCCTCACATAATGCTACCACACCACTGAATCAAACACATAAACACACAAAGACATACTCGGAGGCTCTGTGTAAAAATTTACCTAAACAGCAGAGGCCTCCAAAGCAGACACCCAAACAACTTCTACCTCAAGATACCCCACAAGCAACACATAAACCACAAAAGCAATGTGCAAAGCAGTCACAGCCCTTAAGGCCAAATACAACACCAAACATACTTGTCATAGGTGACTCCATAGTCAGACACACTGACGCCCCACTCACCAGGCTGAACAAGGAGAGGGTCACAGTAAGCTGCCTATCGGGTGCTAGAATCCGCCACATAACACAAGCACTCTGGTCACTCCACGGCAAGTACAAATATGACACAGTCATTGTCCATGCTGGTGTGAACGACCTGAGATGTACCTCCCTGGACTACATGAAAAGAGACATAGAGGAGCTCTCTGATTATGTAGCCCAGGCAGGTATGACCCTGACCCTGAGCAGTATCCTTCCTTCACCAAGAATGATGCCACAATATAGAGACAAGATGATCAGCTTTAACAATTGGCTTAATGTCTGGTGTCATTCAAAGGGGATCCAGTGTCTGTCTGCCTGGGATGACATGCTTGACAAGCCACGCTGCTTAAGGGACGGCTTGCACCTGTCACCCTGGGATTCTGGATATTGGCTAAGGCTCTTGCCACCCCCATAGTGCCTTTTTTAGGCAAGGCTCAAATTCTAAACCTACCACCCTAGAAAACAAAAATGGGAAGAAACTGAGGGTAATGCTGCTCAATGCCAGAAGTCTAAATCTCAAAATGCATGCACTCGAGGCCCTTCTCAGTATGGAGAACATCGATGTCTGTGCTGTAACTGAAACCTGGTTCAAGGCTCCTGAGAGCACCCCGGCACTATTAGGTTTTACCTCATATCATGCGTTCCGGACCCAAGACCACACCACAAAAGGAGGGGGTGTGTCCATATTCATAAAGGATACCCACACCTCCAGGTTGGTGGCAACGCACAAAGCTTCGGAAGCCATCCAGGTGCAACTAACCATAGGCAAAACTGCTCTACAAATTGTAGCATGCTACAGGCCACCCTCTCAAACTCAGGAACCCCACACAGCCTTCCTGAAGACACTGGAGGGTATAAATGTATCTCCAAACACCATCATATTGGGTGACTTCAATTACCCGAATATAGACTGGGAACATTACTCAAGCCCTAACTTTCTAGCCCAATGGTTCCTGGAGTTCATAAATTCAAATGCCATGGAACAGCTAGTCACTGTTCCCACGAGAGGAGAAAATATACTAGATCTCATTATCACAAACATGGGGACAAAATGCACCACACCGGAAGTATATCCCTCATTGGTGAGATCTGATCATAAACTAATCTCACTGGAAATCCACATCCCGCCCCACCCCAAACAAAAAGACCACAGTGAAGAACTTCTCTAAAGCAAACTTCACACTACTCAAGACTGGTGTGGTATCCTTCAAGGCCCCTGAGCCAGTGGAAACCACAACCCAAGCTGCGGAAGCCCTTACAAATGCTTTCTATGAACACCTCCAGGACTGCATGGATCAGGCAATCCCAAATAAAACCAAGACTCTTTCCACAAAGGGCAAACGTCCAGTCTGGTGGACCCCAGCCATTAACAAACTTTACAATAAGAGCAGAAAGCTATTACATGATAGAACAAAATCCATAAAAGGGAAGTCACCCCTGATCATTATTAGTAAAAAAATACGAGCACTCATAAAATCAACTAAGGCCAATTTTGAGAGAAAAATTGCCATGGATTCAAAGGACAATCATAAGGCCTTTTTCAGCTATGTTAGGAACCTGGGTGGAAACTCCCAGATATGCTCAGAATTAGTCCAAAATGATACAAAAATCACTGAACCCACAGACATTGCCAACATACTGGCAGACAGGTTCAGTGCAAACTTCACCCCCCTCTCCCCCCCTAAAGGAGAGATAACTTTCCCAGCAGAGTGTAGCCTCCCAGACATCTCAAATGCGCAGGTGAAAGCTGCTCTCTCTAAACCTAAAAACACAGCATCAATGGGACCGGATGGTGTCCCCGGCTGTGTGCTACGCGAGCTAAATGAGGAATTAAACCCGCACATAAGGCAGCTGTTTAATCTCAGCCTTACCACAGGATACGTGCCCAAGAAGTGGCGTACGGCAACTGTGGTCCCACTCCACAAAGGCGGTGCCTCTACGGACCCTGGTAATTACTGCCCCATAAGCTTAACAAGTCTAGTCTGCAAAGCTATGGAGAGGATCATAATAGAGCTCATAAACAAAGATATAGGGGACTTGCAGACATTGGACCCGACCCAGTTTGGCTTTGTCAAGGGCAGATCATGCCTTTGAACTTGGTCGACTTCTTCGAAACAGTCACCAAGGCCATTGATGAGGGAAAGGCAGTCCATACAGCCTACCTTGACCTTGCAAAGGCTTTCGACACAATACCCCACTCGGGTATTGTAGAAAAACTTACCAGCTTAAATGTAAACCCATATGTCACAAGATGGGTTGCAAACTGGCTTAAGGACAGAACCCACAGGGTTAGAGTTGCTGGCGCTATGTCAGACTCCAAGCCGGTCACAAGTGGTGTCCCACAGGGCTCGGTCCTTGGCCCCCTATTGTTTGGCATCTACTTCTCAGAAGTACAGGCCAACATGGGAGGACTTTGGCTGACAAAGTTTGCAGACGACTGCCAACTGGGCGCCATAGTGGAAAGAGCATCGGACACGGATATCCTTCAGAAGGGACTCACGGAAACAGATAGCTGGTGCCAGAGCCATGGCCTGAAGTTAAACGCCAAAAAATGTATAGTCATACCCTTCGGGAAAAACAAGGTAACCCCAAGCTACCATATAGGTGGCAATCCAGTAAGCACAGAAGAGGTTATCAGGGACCTGGGGACCCAGGTTGACAGTGGCCTTTCTTTTGACACTCACGTTGCTAAAGTGGTTAGAAAGACTTTCTACATTGCCCACCTGATCATGAAGGGATTCACATCCAGATCTAGTGAGGTCATTGTTCCCCTGTACTCTTCACTTATCAGGCCAATGATCGAGTACAATGCCCCATTCGGGATGTATCTCACCCGACATCTGCAGCAATTGGAGAGACCCCAAAAGTTCCTCACCAAAAGGATAAAGGGACTCCAAAATCTGTCATATGCTGCCAGATTGAAGAAACTCCAGTTCTATTCAGTTGCATACTGTCTGCTCAGAGGTGACATGTGCCTGACATACAAGGCCATGTCCAACCCGGAATTAATGGACATGCTCCACCTCAAAAAATCCAAATCCACCAAAACCACTAGAGCAAGCGACTTAAACCTTAGCACGGATATAAATAGGACATGCTGGAGGGATAGATTTATCACTCAGAGACTCCCTATGCTGTGGAATAAAATCCCGATCCATGTGAGGCAGAGCACCTCGCTGGCTCTGTTCAAGAGAAATCTTGACCTGTGGATGGGAGATCGTAGGTTTATCCCGGGAATCATCTCTGTGTCACTGCTGGACAGAGGCACAACAAACTAATGGGCACAGTATTTTTTCATATAAGGGGTGGCGTAAGCCACAAAAATTTGGGCTAGGCTTATAAATGCCTTAGGGCAGATAGCCTAGTATAAACCTATGAACCTATGAACCTATAAGACAAATGAAGCACAACTACTCAAATGGAATGTTATGGTGAGTACATAACTTCTTTATCTGAAGTAGTTTACTTCATTTGGTCTTCAACCTGTGGGACAGAGTCCTCAGCTACTAAACTCCTGGGAGGTCCTCATGGGAGGATATTCTGGAGCACTGCAGAACCAAAGGATGCTCTCCTTCTGGAAGTCAAATCCAATTTGTAATGTGAAATATACATATGAGATGAGGACCAAGTAGCTACAGAACAAATATCATCCAAAGACACTCTAGACCAAAAGGCCACAGACGTAGCCATGGACCTAGTGGAGTGAGCTTTCACCTGACCTGGAGGAGAAATACCTCTGTCCATACAGACCTGCAGGATGCATGAAGAAATCCATCTAGCTATAGTGACCTTGGAGATAGGTTTCCCCAAAAAGGGTTTATAGAAGGATACAAACAATTGATCAGATTTATGGAAATTTTTTTCCTGTGTAAATAGAATCATAACTATCTATGAACATCCAACATATGGAGTTTGTATTCCATGTTGTTCGTAAAATTAGGAAAAAACATTGATAGTCTGATTGATATTGACTGGTGATGACACCTTAGGAAGAAAGGATGGATTGGCTCGAAGGGAAACCCTATCTTTGTGAAAAATCATGTACGGAATTTTGATGTACAAGGCCTGTAATTCTGAAACCCTTCTTGTAGAGGTAATAGCCACCAGAAACACTGTTTTCCAACATAAAAATTTTAGATCTGCAGTCGCGGCATGCTCAAAAGGTGGAGAGACCAAAGCTTGAAGGACCATAGTAAGGTCCCACAGGGGAACAGGATCTTTGACCGGTGGGGTGTAACAAAAAGGTGCCTTTGATAAAGCCTTTACACAGTCTGGAAGAGGCTAAGGAGGCAGAATTCTCGCCCACATGAAAATGAGAAATGGCAGCCAACTGAACTTTGACAGTAGAAGAACTAGCTCCTTGTTAAAAAATATCAGCTAGAAAATCAAGAATGGTGGGAATAGGAGCCACGAAAGGGTCTAAACTCCTTTGAGAGGCCCAGAAAGAAAAACGTTTCCACTTGCGGCAATAAACCTTCCTGGTTGAAGACTTATGAGCAGCTACCAAAATAGATCTAACTGAGGAGGATAGTCCAGGAGTCCTAGCAATCACGGGAACTAGAGTAGCCAAGCTGTGAGATTCAGGCTGTCCAGACTCAGATAAAGCACGCCCGAGGGGTGTGAAGTTAAATCCTGTATGGGATCTAGGATCCAAGGTGGAGCCAGAAGTTGAGACCAAAGGAAGGGAAACTATACCTGGTGAGGCCAGAATAGGGCAAAGAGGATCACTTTGCTCCCCAGTCGACAAGCTTTCTGTAGAAACCTCATAATGAGAGATACAGGTGGGTAAGCATACAGAACATCAGGAGGCCAAGCATGAACTAGACCGTCTCTGGGGAACTCCCCTGGCAGGGGGTTCAGAGTGAAAAACTTGCTGCACTTCACGTTGGAAGGAGATGCAAAGAGATCGCAGCAAGGTTGACCCCACTAACTGAAGATCTGTTCCTCTACTGACAGATTCAGAGAACACTCATAAGGCATCAGAATGGTCCAACTTAGCCTGTCTGCTAGAATGTTGGACCTTCCCAGAATGTGCATTGCAATGAGAAAGTGACTGGTGGAGATCGCTCATTCCCACACTCTCACGGCCTTGCGACAAAGGGGATAAGATCTGGTCCCTCCCTGTTTGTTGATATACCAGACCACTGACATGTTGTCTGACTGAATTGCAATCATTCCCAGAGGAAGAAAGGCATGAAGGGCCTGCAACGCTAGAAGGACTGCCCTCATCTCTAGGACATTTATATGCAAGCTAGTCTCTATGGGGGACCACAGGCCTTGGACTGTCCTGCCCGAACAATGCCCCCCCCGACCCAAGTTGGGAGGCATCCATGATCACTGTGGTTTGGGCCGGGGATGGAACAAAAGGTCGTCCCTCCAAAATATTCGGAGAGCTCATCCACCATATGAGGGATGACCGACAGACTCGACTGAGTTGAATTGGATGAACAGCTAGAGTCCACTGTAGATTCCTCATGTGTAACTGAGCACATGGCAGAAGAGTTATGGTCACCACCATTGAGCCTAGTGCCCTTGACACTGATTCCGCCATTGGAAGATGAGAACAGTAGATCAGGGAGACATGCATCCTCAGGTTTTTAACTCTCTCGAGGTCAGGAATATTTTGCACTGAAGAGTATATATCCTGGCACCAATGTATGGGATCTAGGAGAGATTTGGATATGTTGATTGTGATCCCCAAATGCAGGGCAAGTATCAGGAAATAATCCCTGGTTTGGGAAAGTAGACACCTGGTGGGAGCAGTGATGAGCCAATCATTCAGGTACAGATAGACCTGAATCCCCTGAAGCCTCAGGTGAGCTGCTACAACCACCATCACTTTGGTAAACACCCTGGGGGCTGTGGTGAGACCAAAGGGTAGGGCTCGAAATTGGTAATGATTGACTCCTAGCCAGAAGTGGAGGATCCTCCTGGAGCTTCTGTGCATTTTTATGTGATAGTAAACATCCTGGAGGTCTAACAAGCACATCCAGTCGCTCTCTTGCAGGTACGGCATGATGGACTGTAATGTGACTATCTGGAACTTCTCTTTGGCAACTGACAGGTTCAGGGTAGAGAGAATGGGCCTTAAGTCCCCCATTTTCTTTCGCACCAAAAGGAACCTGGAGTAGAAGCCTGATTTGGACTGATCTGAGGGGATGGTTTTGATGGCTCGTTTTCATAGAAGCTTGGAAATTTCCTGTGCTGCTGCCTCCCTTTCTGTGGGTGGTACATCCGGGAGGTGGCTGGGAGATATGGGGGAAACCACGATGGGGATAGAGTATCCTCTGGATATGATTTGAAGCACCCAGCAGTCCATTGTTATGGACTCCCATGCCTCTGGGTGCAAGGACAATCATCCCCCGACTGCATCCAGAGTAGAGCAGTCAAGTAACCCCTCAGGGTTACTGCCTGGGTCTGTCCAAGAAAGGTTCTCGAGACCCGAAGTTCCACAGAACCCCTCTGCCTCTGGGCCGGCGTCCATTCTGCCCCCTCTGCCTCTGGGGGAAGAAGAGCCCTGAGTGTTCCAGGAATACTGTGACTTCTGGAATCACATCTTCTTTTGCCCTCTCTGATTCCGGGAAAAGGACCTTTGAGGGTTAGAGAAGTGGATCTCAATGGCAGACAGTGTATTCCTGTCCTTCTCACTCTGGACTAATGTCTCCTTGACAGTCTTACCGAAGAGTGTAGAGCTGTCATAAGGGGCATTGGCAAATGACGCCTTGAAGGGTTCGGAAAATTGACATAACCTAAGCTAGGCATTATGCCTCATGGACACACCAGACCCAGCTTCCCTAGCCACTCCTTCCATAGCATGGGATAGGAGTCACATGGACATGTTAGATACTGCTTTTAAAGTGGCCATTCTCGTGGTGAATTAATCCTTGTCCTCCGGTGACATGGACTTGGGGGGAGACTCCTCCAGCTTCTTTACTAGGTCGCATTGGAGTCTTGGGACAAGTAATTCAGCACCCTAATTGAAAAGGTAGCTGAAGCATACACCCACTTCCCTAGGTGGTCCATCATTCGCAACTCTCGGTCAGGAGGGTGGACTGAGGAACTCTCCTGGGCAAGTTCCTTCTTAGTGGCTACTGCTACCACTACGGTGTCCATGGGGGAGCCCTTATTCCAAGATGGCCTATCTATGGGTGGCTTAGGATTTTATCAGGTTGCTTTGGGATAGGTTCCATGCTGTCTGGTTCCTTCCATGCCCATAAGGTGCCCAAATCCACCAAAGGATCCATGGGAGGGGATACCCAGGAAGTAGATGGCCCATGCCAAAAGCCTCCAGGAACACAGACTCATAAGAAGAAGGTTTGGGGGCAGACCAACCTCCCCGCTGATGCATGATCTCCATGATGTCTCCAAAGGAGACATCCTTGGGAGGTGACCTTGGGGAACCCTCTCCATCATCTAAGTCCGTGTCCTCTGTGAGGGACTCAGGGGAGTCCAAGTGCCTCCTCTTGCACATATGTTTGTGAGGCACATCTCCAATGGGGCTCTCTGGGGGGCACTCACAAGCCACTTTTTCCTTAGAGGGAACTGTCTGGGGCTCTTCAAGCATGGGCTGTCCCTCTGGTAAGATGATGGGGACCGTAGACAGAGCCAAGGTGGTCTGGGAGGAGTCTGAGGGGGCAGTCAGGGATCTTGATCTGATGGAGAGAACCCTTTCTACCACATCAAATGCCAAAGGAGAGCGAATCTCCTGAAAAACCAATAAGGAGGCCGGTCTCCCTGGATCCAACGCGAGAATTGGAGCCGGGTCTGAGGTGGACAGAGCTCTGAGGGAGGGAACCTGGTTTGACAAAATTGGAGCTGATGAAAAAGGTTCCACTCCCTTGGATCCGACACCCAAGCTCTGGCTCCGAGAGTGGCTCGGATCTGAGCTGGTCAGATCCAAAACACTCCAGGCAGCTGTTGGCATTGAGGAAGCAGGTACTGTCGGCTCCAACCCCCTGACCAAAGCCAACCTCGGATCCGAATACTCTGAACCCAAAGGTCAGATCGGAGAAGGAGAAATGGGTTGAAAGAAAGGAAGTGAGCTCCCCCTTCAGAGGGAGGGGGGGCTGGCAAGACCCCCATCTGGATCTGTGTACAGATAAAGTGCCTCATCATCTTTGCCAGATCCATATCTGACAAGGAGCAGGTGGACCGTGACAAGGCCACAGACTCTGACCTAGTGGGTCAAGGCACTGAGGCCTGAGAGGCTGGATGTGTCTCCTCCCACTACGGTGAGAACCTCGGAGATTGGAGCCGAGGGGAGCTATGGATCCATGGAGTCTTACTCAGAGAAGCGAGGTCCAGGGAATATCTTCCTCTTTTCTCTCGTCTTCAACTCTCTCTCCCTTTCTGTACCTCTCTTTTGATCTGCTACCACAGGCTTTGGTACAGGAGGTTGAGTCCCAGCCTGGGTGGGAGGAGAAGCCAGAGGAAGAGAGGAGAGAGAGTCAGCCACAGCAGCCACTGTGACTGAAGCTGAAGATGAGGAAAGAGAGTCAGAAGGAGGAAGAAGACCTTTGAGGGCCAACTTGGCCTTCCTATCCTTTAGGGCGCAGGGGTTGAAGCCCGCACAAATGCTACACTCCACACTCAGGTGGGCCACACCCAAGCACAAAACACACAGAGTGTGGCCATCCGCTGGGGATAGCTTATGACCACACTCTGTGCAGCGCTTGAACACAAGCTTTTCAGCCATCCTAAATATTAGAAAGGTAGCCTTAGAAAGAGACAGGCAAGATCTTTCTAAATAACAAACACACACACACCCACTCACCACACTCGTCTACAGAAAACACTGAGGAGGGGAGGTGAAGCTACTACCTACACCACAGAACAAACTACTCTAACTAACCTAAAAAAAAAACACTAACACTCGATGCACCAAGCGAGGGGAGGAGATAGAGACCTATACTAACACTAACTGAGAGAGATTTAGAAAAAAAAATATCTACTCACAAAAAGTTTTAAACCCACTGCTAGCTGGAGCTCAGAAGACACGATGTTGAAACAAATCACAGCAAACGAGATCTGGGGATGGAAGGCAGTGGAGGTGTATTATGGGTAAGGGGAGGAGTTTGGAGATTGGAGCTGATGCTAGCAAAAGTTACCGGCTCGGATCCGATACGGATCCGTATTCCCACAGATTGAAGAGCAAATGAAGTAAACTATTTCAGATCCAAGAATTTATTTGGACTGCAGGTTAGAGATTGCCTTCCCTATAAAGGATTGATATCAGAGTATAGACAAAGAGAAAGAAATAGGTGGTGTCCTAAACAAAAGACCAGAACTGGTAGAATTTTCAGTAGCATCTAGAAAAGAAGCTGCCATTAAAAAAGAAATAATTAGTAGAGCATATAAAGTATTGCATGATAACCATAAGAATGAATCAGAAGAGGTTAGAAAGGATTGGGAAACGAGACTAGATAAGCAATTCACAAAGAAACAATGGGAGGCTATATGTACGTCTCCCAAATATGTAACAAAATCTAGAAGATTTAGGATTTTTGCTTGGAAATATTTACATATTGTTATACCCCAATTAGACTCCAGAGAATTTTTCCTCAGGTAGACAGCAAATGTTGGTGTTGTGATGGGGAAGAAAGAGATAATTGGAAACATATTTTCTGGGAGTGCAGTGAGTTGGAAGACTTTAAGGATTCCCTGCAGGATGCACTGTCAGAGATGCTGGGTGGTCAGATTGGTGTGATGAGGGAGATGATTTTCCTGAGCTATGATACAGAAAAGGAATTGACATGATAAAGCCTTGCTGTGTCTAATTGTGATGGCTGCTAAAAAAGCATTTACTAGAAAATAGAAATCAAAGGCTAAATTAACTATACTAGAAGTAGTGAAATAGTAACAGAGATAAAAATATATTTTTTGATAATAGCATAATTATTCATTTATACATATTTAATTTCTTTTAAACTTCTTTAACATTTCCCAAAACTTTCATATTTATGTTTCAATAATTTTACCACTAACTTCTCATGTTGTTCATTTATCCAATTTAACACACTATACAATTTAATGACAGAATATATACAACTGGATTTATTCATCCTAACCATCCAGCTTCCTTATCCATATACAGAACTCCTCTTTTCACTGGATTCAGTCTTGAACCCCCATATAAATGAAAAACTCACTTGAAATGGTTCTTTCTCATATATTATTAGTAGCATGTACATATTTGCCAAATAAGCTATCTTCCCCATTAAAAGTTAATTAAATTAATCTTTGCCTTGAAAGACAGCTTATATGTTTTCAAAAAAAAGTGCCTTAATTTCATCCGTTTTCATATTCCATTGTTCTTCACTTATGATTTTATCTCCAAATCTTAAACC
Organism: Protopterus annectens; assembly: GCF_019279795.1. Taxonomy (NCBI): domain Eukaryota; kingdom Metazoa; phylum Chordata; order Ceratodontiformes; family Protopteridae; genus Protopterus; species Protopterus annectens. Next base: position 830,265,055 of record NC_056746.1, read on the forward strand.
ACATACAGAAATGTCATTCACTGAAAAATACATCCCATATTTCTCTACTAATTCACCCAATCCTTTGCTTTTTTTTTTATTTATGGTGTGGTTTGGCCACAAGGGAGAAGCCATGGGTTATTTCTATTCTACAGTGACATTAGTTAAGAAAACATTTTCTTACTTTTCTTAAATAATGACCTTGTATAATGGCTGTGTGCTGCTCTTCCATGTTTTTCCCTGGTATCCTGGGACTTTTTTGATGTACTGCAGATGCGTATGGGACTTTTGTTCCCATTATTACACAGTACATCAGTGTTGTGTATAGGAAGCAACAGAGAAAGGAAGGTTTCCACTGCTTATCTATGGGATCATTGAAAGCAGGCTTCTCTTCACTGCACCAGAAATGGCTTACTATTACTGGAATATGATAATTAAAAACAGCATCAGTTGCATAAAGAGACAACAGCACTGAAAGCATAGGTTAAACAACACATTCACAATTACCTTTACTTTGAAGTTATCTGCTAATGTGAAAAAATGAGCAGGGGGTACTAATGCATAAGAAAAAGAAATTCCCTTATCAGATCAGCCACCAGTGTGTTGTTTAGCTGGAAAAAGAGTAGCTTCATAATACACTTACACGTAGTGATGCAAACAACATTAGTATTTCCACTGCTCAGACAGACAGGAGTAGTAATCATGGTGTTTTATTTGAAAGTTTAAAACTGGAGTTACCTTAGCATCATTTTCAAATTATGCAAGCAATGAAGTTAATGCAAGCCACTGAGTGGGTTAGTTGAAGAAACCGAAGAACGGGGAAAAGAAGTGGTTACAGGCATTCAGGAAAAGAACATTGCTAATCTTTTCATGGTCTGTTCATCTGATGACAAAAAGGTTCAGAATTTATCAGAGTACATTCTGAATTCTGACATGCTAAGTATTCTTAGTAGTGGGAATTAGTGTTGTCCTTTAATGTACACTCTTCAGTGACAATTTGCTAGAGATATCCGACTTCTGCAGAAAATTGTGCTTGAGGAATTTCTTTGCATTTTAGCAAAACAGTCATCAGTGAAAGATGAAAATAAATTACTTATGGATATAAACTAAAACAAAGCACCTTTTGGAGAATAAAGTGTCTCTCTCTGAAAAACAGACCAACGGTCAACTGCAGAAAAATATATATCAACACAGAGAGAACATACCACAGCTACTTGGGCGTTGGAAAACTTTAATGTAGTAAGTGCTTTCATGTCCTTCCTGGACACTTCTTCATACATATTAAAACCAACAGTGTCAATCCAGTTTAAATATCTACATAACAGGACCATTTCCCAATCACTAGTAACATCCTGAGATTCAAAAATACCAAACTATCACTAAAACCACAATGTTGTACTCTAATAGAACTTCATCAGAATTTATGTTCTTAATTCATGAAGACATAAAATTAAAAACGACTTTGTGCAGGAAATAAAAAAACAAATATATATATAAGAAACATGCACAGAGCATAAATCATGTAAAACATTGAATTCTATTGCATAAAAAAATATTAAAAACATTTATTTTACAAGTTCATTGTATGTGATTCATATAATAGTCACTAGATGTCACTAGTATACTTAACTCCTAATGTAATACAGAGACACCACCACCTTTTCAGTTAGAGGGTGTCTTCATCATATACCTCAATCTTTCACTATGAACACAAAAAAAGTATAAAATATCAGTAGCAAAATCCCCCTGGTTCCAAGAGAAAGCAGCTATCCAAAGGAACAACGTGTGCAAAGGATACACCAGCTGCTAGCATAAAACAACTGTCCAAAATATAATTCAAGATACGGTTCCAAAAACAAAACAAAAGTTCATAAAGATAAATCCAAAAAACAAATTATTATATCATAAGTGATTTCATAACATATGTTACTTCCTCAGACGACTTTAACACTTCTACATAAAATGCAATTTAAATACTTAACCAACTCAATCATCACACTTAATTTTCCCTCCATTTTGTTAAAACAATTTATATTTAAAAGCATAATACATCCTAAATAGGTCAATAACCATTCCTACAAACCACAGATCATGTATATTATTATAAATATATATAAAACAATTTAAGTATAGATATAATAAATAAAAAATAAAAAACAAAAAACAAATACATATGTATAATGACCAATGACAACTAATCACCTTCTTATTTTCCTTCCTTTTAAAACTGGTTTAAGAAGGACCATATCGTTTAGCCCTGAACCTCTATGTCCACCCATCCGCAAGATCCAGGCCAACTCCTTAGTCTCTGTCTTATTATAATTGTCATCTAATCTAGGACTTTCATTAATAACTTCCACAACCTGAAACCTAAAAGTATGTTGTTCACCTTCGGATAATGTATGTTTAGCCAAAGCACTATAAACATGTTTCATTTTGGTGCAATAGATGTGATCCCTGATATGTTCCCTTAATCTGCGGTTGGTCTTACCTACATAAAATTTAAAACATATAACACAATGTGCTATATAAACCAAATTCTTGGTGGCACAATTTGCCTTACATTTAATGTGCCACAAATATCTAGTGTCAGGATGCTTGTAAAATCTCGGCCACATGGTACAGTTTTCCTTTAATGTACACTGTTCAGTGACAATTTGTTAGAGATATCCGACTTCTGCAGAAAATTATGCTTGAGGAATTTCTTTGCCTTTTAGCAAAACAGTCATCAGCGAAAGATGAAAATAAATTACTTCTGGATATAAACTAAAACAAAACAGCTTTTGGAGAATAAAGTGTCTCTCTGAAAAACAGACCAATGGTCAACTGCAGAAAAATATATATCAACACAGAGATAACACACCATGGCTACTTGGGATTTGGAAAACTTTAATGTAGTAAGCGCTTTCGTGTCTTTCCTGGACACTTCTTCATACATATTAAAACCAACAGCATCAATCCAGTTTAAATATTTACATCACAAGACCATTACCCAATCACTAGTAACATCCTGAGATTCAAAAATACCAAACTATCACTAAAACCACAATGTTGTACTCTAATAGAACTTTGTCAGAACTTATGTTCTTAATTCATGAAGACATAAAATTAAAAACGACTTTGTGCAGGAAATAAAAAACAAATATATATAAGAAACATGCACAGAGCATAAATCATGTAAAACTTTGAATTCTATTGCATATAAAAAATATTAAAAACATTTACAAGTTCATTGTATGTGATTCATATAATAGTCACTAGATGTCAGTAGTACACAACTCCTAATGTAATACAGAGACACTACCTTTTCAGTTAGAGGGTGTCTTCATAATATACCTCAGTCTTTCACTATGTGCTCAAAAAATAATATAAAATATAAAATATAAATGCATCAGTTATCAACATTATATAAAAAGTATAAGAATTATAAATACGGGTATATAAAGAATACGCATATGTTTATAGACTAAGTTTCAATTTGCTGAAATTATTTTTGTATTTTGTCTTGAAGTTCTTGGGGGGGAAGGAGCAGAGCAGATAACAGATGAATTATCTGCATATTGTATGATTGTGGCAAGTTGGGCTGCTGAATTTAGGTTATTGGTAAATATGGCAAAGAGAAGAGGGCCAAGTATGGATCCTTGGGGTACTCCAGCGGATATTAGTAGTAGGGGGGAGAGACTGTTCTCCTATTTTGTAGCCTGTTGATGATTTGACAAGTGGCTGTGAAACCATGTTGGGTATGATAAAGTGAGACTGTAAGTGGCAAGTTTGTTGAGTAGCAGTTGGTGGGAAATGGTGTCAAAAGCTTTAGACCTATCGAGGAAAATTGCTGAGACTAGTTGTCCATTGTTCTTCAGGTAATGAAAAATGTCAGTAAAGGACATTAATTCTGTGTTTGTACTATGCTTACTGTAGACCTGAAGCTATGCTGAGTGTTGGATAGTAGGTTATTAGTGGAAGGTGATGAAGTTGTTGGTGAATACATTTCTCTAATGTTTTGGCTATGGGTGAGAAGATGGCAATGGGGTGGTAGTTTGAGATATCTATAGAGGGGCCACCTTTGTGAATGGGAATGATGTGAGAAATTTTCCAGAGGTGAGGCACATACCATTCAGAGACAGAAGGATTGATTAGGATAGAGATAGGATAAGCTGTGGATGGAGCATCTACTTTTAGGAATACATTGGGTAGTTGGTGGGGAACAAGGCAGCAGGGTTTTAGTTTGCTTAGAAGCTTTATTATGTAAGAAGTTTGAATGGGTTTAAAGGAGGAAAGAGTCTGTGGTCATAGTGGTAGGGGAGGGGACTGTGAGTATTAGATTTTGTTGGCTATCTAGGAGGGAGGTGACAGAGTTAATAAAGTGAGAGTTGAACTGTGAGGCTAAGAATTCAGAGGTGTTGGATGTGGAAGGCATGGGAGTGGAGGTTTTTCCATGGTTGAGGAGGTAGTTAATATTTTGCCAGAACTTTTGTTGACAGGTTCGGAAGTAGGTTTTTTTTATCATTGTTGATTTTTTTCTTAGTATGGTTTCTTATTTGCTGATATGAAGTGAGATTGTTTTTGTTTTTGATGGAATGGTATAGAACCCTGGCTCTATCCCTTATTTAATTAGAAGTTTAGTGTCATCAGAAAGCCAAGGTAATTGTTTGGATTTGGAGTGTATTTTTCTGGTAGGGACCAGATTACTTAGGATGTCAAGAAATTTGTAGTTAAAGAATTCTACTGCAAGGTCCAGTTGTAGGTTTTTTAATGAAGACCAATCACAAAATTCTAGTACTAGATTAAATATATCAGGGGAGACATTTTTCTTACTGTGGGTATATTTGAAGGGAATGTAAGATTGGATTTGAATTATTCTTCTAACTAGAAATATTGGGGCATGGTCACTAAGGTTGACACATAGACAGCTGGCTTGGTAACCGAGGTTTGGCTTGGTTAATATCCAATCAAGTAATGACACTGTTTTTAGAATGTTTGTCAGAGCAAGTGGGATAGCTTATAGTTTGGGTGAAATTGTTTTGATTGATAAAGTTAGTAGGGCAGTTAGAGGAGCAGGAGAGCCACTCAAGACTGAAGTCACCTAAGATGATAGTTTCTTGGGTGAAAGAGGAGGTAGATCAAACGAGGAGTTCTATGCTGAGAAGATTGTTGCCAGGGTGCAGGTAGGCAGCTATGATAATAACGGCTTTGTGAGGATTAATTTGCAGGCATGTGATCAGAATTTCTGTGCTGGGGTTGTCTGTTGAAGGGCAGTTTAGTTTTTTCCAATTTTAGAGAGTCTTTAAACATAACAGCTACACCAGCACCTCATTTGTTCAGTCTATCTTGTCTGATAATATTGTAACCGTTTGATGCAATTTCAGAGTCTTTGATGTGGGGGTTTAACCAGGTTTCTGTTATGACAGCTATGTCTGGAGAGTAGGTGGCCAGAGTAGCATAAAATTCAGTAATTTTATTTACAAAGCTTCAGAGACTGAAGTTGGTTATTAGTAAATCAGATTTGGAAGTGATTGGTAGTGAAGTATGTACCACTGATTCAGTGAGATTTTGGTTTGGAGTATTAAAAAAGGAGATGGGGGATGTTGTTGAGTTGGAGGGAAGTCACAGTTGGGTCCTGGGTTGGGATGGATATCAGCATGTAATTTAATATATTTTAGGGAATGCAACAATCAGTTTTTAAGTTTCGTAATTACACGATGGTACCTGAATGTGAGCAGCTGAGGGCATGAGGAGCATATATGTTTGAAAGGGCAGAGAAGAGAGGTGCAATTGTAGTATAGTTGTGTCGTGATGTAACTATAAGGTTTAATTGTAGGTTGGGGAGTAGTGTGTGTTTGTGTTGGAGAGTGATAGTATTTAATGTTGTAATTGTGGAGGTCAGTGGCATTACAGGCTAGGTAGAGAAAGCATGACAGAATAGTGTAGTAGAGTATTTAGTAGTGTAGCATATTGGGAGGAGGTGAAAGAGAATAGGTGAAGTGGAGTAGTGTAGATTAGGGGAGGGGAGACATATTAACATATGTGAGAGATGCAATTATATAGCTAAATTGGAGGCTAAGCTCTCTCCACTCAAGACTGGAACAGACAGTCATGAGGAGAAGGTTAACACTTGCACCACACCTCCAGCCTCACATAGACATACTAAACCAGCAATGGCAAAAAATGCACATAAATACATGAAATCATACTCGGAGACTCTAAATAAAAACCTGCAAAGCATCAGACCTCCAAAGCAGACAACCAAAAAACCTGCACCTCCCGTCACAAACCAGACAACACATAAAATACAAAATCAGTGTGCAGCACAATCACAGCCCTTAAGGCAAAATAACATACCTAACACACTAGTAATAGGTAACTCTAAAGTCAGGCACACTGACGTCCCACTCACTAGGCTGGATAAGGAGAAAGTTACTGTTAGCTGCCTGTCGGGAGCCAGAATCCGCCACATAACACAAGCACTCAGGTCACTCCAGAACAAGTACAAATATGACTCTGTCATTGTTCATGTTGGTGTGAATGACCTAAGATGTACCTCCCTGGACTACATGAAAAGAGACATGGAAGAGCTCTCTGATCATGTAGCCCAGGCTGGTATGACCCTGACCCTGAGTAGCATCCTGCCCTCACCAAGAATGATACCGCAGTATAAAGAAAAAATGATCAATTTCAACAATTGGCTAAGCTTCTGGTGTCATTCAAAGGGGATCCAGTGTCTGTCAGCCTGGGGCAACATGCTCGACAAGCCACGTTGCTTCGCAAGAGATGGCTTGCACCTGTCACTCCTAGGCTTTCGAATATTGGCCAAGGCTCTTGCTGCCCCCATAGTGCCTTTTTTAGGCAAGGCTCAAAAGTCAAACCCACCTCTGTAAACAGCACAATTAACAAAAAACTGAGGGCTATGTTACTCAATGCCAGGAGTTTAAATTTCAAAATGCATATGCTCCAAGCACTCATCAATATGGAGAACATCAACATCTGTGCAGTAACTGAAACCTGGTTCAAGGCTCCAAAGAGCACCACAGCACTACCGGGCTACAACTCATACCACACACTTCGGCCACAGAACATGGACCGAAACACAAAAGGAGGGGGTGTATCCATATTCATCAAGGATACCTACACCTCCAGGTTAGTGGCACAGCATGATACCTCTGAGATCATCCATGTGCAACAAACATTGGGCAAATCTGCAGTGCAAATTATGGCCTGCTACAGATCATCCTCCATGACCCAGGACCACCACTCCACCTATCTGGAGACAGTGGAAAACATGAAGGTCCTACCGAACACCCTGATATTGGGCAATTTCAATTACCCTACCATTCACTGGGAAAACTACTCAAGTACAAACTCCCAGGCCCAGCGCTTCCTGAAATTCATCAACTCAAATGCCCTGGATCAGCTGGTAAACTCCCCTACCAGAGGTGAAAACATATTGGACCTGGTCATCACAAACATGGGCGACAGGTGTTCTACACTACTGGTCAACCCGTCACTGGTTAGATCAGACCATAAACTAATCATTCTGGATGTCCACACCCCACCACCACCCACAACTAAGGAAAGAACAGTAAAAAACTTTTCTAAAGGAAACTTCACCTTACTTAAGACAGAGATGGTAAGTTTTACACTAAAAGATAACGCTGCCCAAGATGCAGAAACCTTTCCAAATGCACTCTATGAGCATCTACAAGGATGCATGGATCGTGCCATCCCTAGCAAAACCAAGACTCACTCCTCTAAGAGAAGGAAACCAGTTTGGTGGACCCCTGCCATAAACAGGCTATACAATGGAAGTAGGAAACTAGTTCAGAAAAAAAGCAAATCCCAAGAAGGAAAGACATCCCTGATCAGTATCATTAAGAAACTAAGGTCTCTCATGAAATCATCCAAGGCTAATTTCGAAAGAAAAATAGACAAGGATTCAAAAGATAACCAAAAAACCTTCTTTAGCTAGGTTAAAAATCTAAGTGGCAACTTGCAGATATGCACTGAACTAGTGAAAAATAGCACAAAATATACTGAACCTACTGATATTGCCAACATCCTGGCAGATAGATTCAGTGCAAACTTCACCCCCCTCTCACCTCCAAAAGGGCTCACAACAATACCGGAAAAGTGTAGTGTCCCAAAAATCACAGACGCACAGGTGAAAACAGCCCTTTCAAAAGCCAAAAGCACAGCGTCAATGGGACCAGATGGTGTCCCAGGCTGTGTCCTGCATGAACTACAGAAAGAACTAACCCCCCACTTAAACATGCTGTTCAATCTCAGCCTCTCCACAGGCTACATGCCCATAGAATGGCACACATCAACGGTTATTCATCTCCACAAAGGAGGGGCCACAACTGATCCTGGTAACTATCGCCCCATAAGCCAGACTAGCCTGGTCTGCAAGGCTATGGAGTGCATCATCATGGAACTTATTAACAAAGACATTTGGAACCTCCAAACACTTGACCTGACCAAGTTTGGCTTTGTTAAGAGCAGATCGTGCCTACTAAACCTGGTTGACTTCTTTGAGACAGTCACCAAGGCTATAGACGAGGGAAAGGTGGTTTACACAGCCTACCCTGACCTCATCAAGGCTTTTGACACCATTCCTCACTCTGGTATTACAGAAAAACTCACCAGCCTGAACATAACCCCCTACGTCATGAGATGAGTTGCCAACTGGCTTACAGACAGAATTCACACAGTAAGAATAGCGGGCTCCAGGTCCAACTCTAAACCAGTCACAAGTGGTGTCCCGCAAGGCTTGGTCCTGGGACCCCTACTGTTCGGCATATACTTCTCAGAAGTACAGGCAAACACAGGAGGACTATGGCTAACCAAGTTCGCCAATGCCTGAAAACTGGGAGCCATAACTGACTCCCCGGCTGACATGGACATCCTCCAAAAGGGCCTTACTGAGATGGACACCTGGTGTCAAAGTCATGGCCTCAAGCTAAATGCGAAAAAATGCACAGTCATCCCATTTGGGAAAAACAAAACACCCACGAATTACCACATAGGTGGCAGCCCCCTTAATACAGAACAGGTAATAAGACATCTGGGGACCCAGGGAGATAGTAATCTCTCCTTTGACAATCATATTGCCAAAGTAGTTAGGAAATCCTTCTATGTAGCCCATCTAATTACTAAACAGTTTGCATCTAGAAATAAAGAGGTTATAGTGCCCCTCTACTCGTCACTCATTAGACCCATCATAGAGTACAATGCCTCATTTGGGATGTACCTCACAAGACACCTCCAACAGCTGGAAAGACCACAAAAGCACCTCACCAAGAGGATTACTGGCCTCAAACATATGTCCTATGCAGCCTGACTGAAAAAACTCCGGCTGTACACAGTGGCATATCTCTTAATCAGAGGTGATCTGTGCCTGACTTACAAAGCCATGTCCAACTCAAAATTGAAGAAATCCAAGTCACTGCGAGCCACATGCTCTGTTGAGCTAAACCTCTCCACAACAATAAATAGAACATGCTGGAGGGATAGATTCCTATCACAGACACTCCCCATGCTTTGCAACAAAATTCCAACCTATATTAGGCAGAGCCCCTGACTAACACTCTTCAAGAGAAACCTTGACGAGTGGATGGGTAACAGAAAATACACCCCTGGCATCACTTCATTGGCTCTGCTTGGCAGAGGATCAGTTAATCAATGGAGTGATGAAAGCCGACACACTCTGGCTAGGCTTATAAATGCCCTCGGGCAGATAGCCTAGTACATAACCATGAACCTATGAAGCTATAATATTCACATTGTAGTCCCTATGTATTCATATATTCTCTAGCAATGACTCATTTGTCTACATAAATGTACCTAATTATGAAAATTGTACATTATTGTCTTATCAGACCTGAGTCATGAGTGATAGGGTTATCTGGCCATAAATATGAAGATAGGCAGGTAGATAGATAGATAGATAGATAGATAGATAGATAGATAGATAGATAAAGCTAGCAGGTGGTCAGCACCTTTGCACCAACAACTCCTGAAGCAATTCATCTATGCAGATATCATGGACATTGAAGCTTTTTAAGGAAAGATATTGTAGATCATTTTCATGAGATGGTCACTTTGACTAACCTTAAATCTGCCACTTCTTTCTTTATTTGCTGCTGCAGAATATAACACACTACTCCATCCAACTTCAAAGATACTCTTGCCATTATCCTTAATAGTCCCAGTCCGTGATTTCCTTCCCTTTAGTGCAGCCCAAAGAGTTAAGCATGTCAGTCTCCTTCAGGCAGAATCATTATTAAAAGTGTTCCATTTACACTAGGCAGTTTAATGTTATTAGATCATATAAACATGTCAGATAGCTATCCTTTGTGGCAAACCTATTTCACTGTTCTCTGGCTCTCTTTTAACATATCTACTAATAGCACAGATTTTCTAGTAGTTTTGAATTAATGTATATTTATATCATTTATATATAATATATATATATATATATATATATATATATATATATATATATATATATATATATATTATATATATATGTGTGTGTGTGTATATACACACACATATGCATATATGGGTCTACTTTGGAAGCTTTAAATTTCAAAACTTCAAACTTCATATGTTTGACACCATAAGATCGCAGTTTTGAAACTATGGATATTGCCATACAGCACGGAACAGGAAATTTACTTCACTGTAGTGTGATCTCAGAGTTGGTATATTTAATTAGCCAGGGATGTGGGGGGTACAGGGGAGCTTGCTGCTGCATTGTCATGTCATATGCTTGTAACCCTAAGCTCCACTTTAACTCCTTTATCCGAGTGACACCTCCAGGTGCATCTGTAGTTAACTCCTACCGATGGCTGTAAGTGCCCAATATTGCTTGTTCATATTTGCATCAATAATTCCAAAATCATGCTCTGTACAAGGTTTTAAAAGATATTGTCTTAAAGCCTACACAATAGCAAACTCAACTGCATTAATATTTGACCTCTGTCTAGTGCAGGTACAGAGATATTAACTGTTGTTTTTATGATATTAATTTTTATAGATATAATTTTCACATTTTTCTAAATATCTCAACAACCACGTAACACAGATAGAACTCCTTAGCCTTATATGAAAGCTCTCAGCTAGATGAATAAAATGCTGCTAATAGTATGTGCCTAACCTGAGTTGTTGCTGAGATATTGTAAGTTGTTTACAAACTATTACAAAAGTAATACTTGCACTTACTGTGACTTACAAAATTCCGTTTAAGACCTAGAACCTAAAGAATGCTACCACTATATAATAGTTTGTGCTGAAGGGTTTGCCTTTTATAGTTCTTTCATAATCCCTGTGGTTCCAGAGATATGAACATTTATTTGAAATGTGAGGACGTAATTTGATTCTGTCAAAAGGCTTAAGCTCTGCAAATTGGAAATTACAGTACAATCTTTCTGAGCTGAGCTTCACTGGAGTGAATGAGTTAATTTCACATTTTGCTGGCTGGCTCAGGGTAGCCATGGATCCCCTACTGACTCATCCTGCCACCCACTGCAAATACTCAGTGCCAGGGCCTCTCTATCATAGTAAGGCTTCATTATGTTAAAATGGTACAGTTTGTGCCCCTGACTCCTGCCTAGCAGTTTTACCATGTAGTCAACATCACTGACCTTCTTTACCACTCCCAAGCTGCCTGCAGTTTATTGTGTCTGACAGGAATGAACACCATAACCTGCTGTCCCACAGCATACTCACAGGCTTGAATATTCCTGTCATACCAGATCTTTTTCTGCTGTTGGGGTCCTGCCAGGTTATTCTGGGCCAAGCCAATGAGCTCCCTAAGCCTTGTCCTGAGGTTTAGAAATATAGCAAAACAGACTCCTTGTGGGATTTACACTCACCCTTACACTCATCACAAATTAAATATAAAGGCCCCTCACTCTATGTCCATGCAGCAACTCAAAGTGTGAAAAACCTGTAGATTCCTGGGGTACCTATCTGTAAGCAAACAACAAACGGGACAAACATTTGTCCCACTCCCTCTTAAAATGGTCTTCAAATGCCATTAGCATGATCTTTAGTGTAGAGTTTAACCTTTCCACAAGACCATTAGTTTGGGGGTGGTCTTTAAGTGCTACAACCCACAGCACTCCCATAGACATGTCAGCAGGTCTGACGTGAAGTGGGCACCTCTGTCATTTAGTATTTCTCTTGGGAAACCTACCCTGCTGAATATCTATAACAAAGCATTTGCTACCTTCTCTGCCTTGATGGAGGACAGAGCCATCACCTCAGGGTATCAGGTAGCATAATCTACTACCGCCAGGGTATACATCTTCCCTGTGGAACTTGGGGTACTCAGAGGACACACAATATCCATAGTTACCCTCTAAAATGGCTCCTCAAGCACAGGCAAGGGCATGAAAGGAGCTTTGATCTTGTCTCTTGCCTTGCCTACTTTTTGGCACTACTCACAGGTCCTGCATTACTCTGTTACATCTCTTGCAATCCCTGGCCAATAAAAGTTCTGCATAATAAGTCCCTTGGTTTGTTTTATGCCCATATGGCGTGCAAAAGAAATGTTATGGGCTATGGCTAAAAGTGCCAGATGGTAGGCTCTAGGCACTTCCAACTGCTGTATTACCTCACCCTCTAGTCCTCTCTCAGGGGTCCACTATCTATAGAGTAACACTTTGTCCAGTATATAGACTCCCCTTTCCTTGAGAATCTGGTGCCTCTTTAACTACCGCCCTCAAGCCTCTTAGTGTAGGGTCCAAGAGCTGAACTTGTCTCAACTCTACCTTTGTGACACTTCCCAGCTCCCCTTCCACAGGAAGTCTAGTATCCTCTGACAATGGTGACTCACTGTCAGCCTGGGTGCTACCACTCATCTCTGCCTTTGCAGTCATTCTGTCCCAGGGAACATCAATAACTCCCAGCAGCTGTGGCTCACCTTCAGGCTTTCTGCTACAGGGTAGGTTCCTACCTGAAATGGCCACCTGACCAGCCCTGGCATCAGGTGTGGGGTCTGTCTAGGTCTCCCCCAGGCTACCAGCCCACATGCCTATCTCCAAGCCTGACTGTATGTAACTGCATGCACACAAGGTACTGCATTTTCAAAATCATCCCCTATCAAGGCATCTGCAACGATATCCTCAAGCACACCTATTTTTATTGCTTCCTTTTCCACCCTCCCAGTGAATGTGAACCCTGGCCAAAGGCATATGGAATGGAGTCCCTCCTAAAGCTCTGACTAGAGTGGACTGTCCAAGCAAGTATTGCTCCTGTTTAACCACTGCAGGCTTCACAATGGTTATGTCAAAGGCTGTGTCTCTCTTAGCACTGGCTTGTTTGCCATCCACTAAGATAGGATATAAACTCCGGTGATAGTCTGGTGCCCCTGCTGTGTCCAGACAACTTACCACTGGCATACTGTTATTCTTACTTGCTAGCTCCCCCACCTTTTGCTCCCGACCTTGCTTACATGGACATCTGTATGCTACATGACCCAACTGGTTACATTTAAAACATCTAACCCTTGATCCTGGCCATGTACCTGAACTAGTGGCTTCCCCTGTTACTGTTGGACTTAACTGGGGTGGTTTAGGATGCCCATCATGGGTTCCCTTATATCCATGTGCAGCACTGAGTATCTCCTTCATGTGCAGTGATGCCCTGCTTGCTAAGTAGAGGTCCCCCTTTTCCCCCAGCTCATCTGCAGAATTATAGTCCCGGTCTGACAACCAGATTTTCATATCATCAGGCAAGGTGCTAAGGGCTTGTTCCCTCACCATAACATCTGATAGACTTTTAAAAGTGGTGACCTGACACCCACTCACCCACCTATGAAAATAAGTGATAATGCAGCAATATAATCCCATACACTTTCATCTGCCTTGCATCTGTGCTCATGAAACTTTTTTCTGTAAGCTTCAGTTGTTAACTTAAAACATTTCAATAAACATTGTTTAACTTTATCATAGTTTATACAATCAGTATCAGACAATTTAAAAAGAGCAGTTATAGTTTTGCCATGGAGTAAAGGGCTCAGGAACTGTATCCAGAGCTGTTGGTCAACATTATACTGTTTACATACTCTTTCAAATATATGAACAAAACTATGAAAATTATTACCCTTTGTAAACTGTGGAAGAAATTTACTGACCTTTATTGCTTCTGGAGTTTGGTTATTCCCTTCCCCATTACCTCCATGACCCTGAAGAAGAGTCAGCGTCCCTCTCTTATGTTGATGCTTCTTCTCATTTTCTTCAACCTCCAAATGCTGCAGTCTTTCTGCTGATTCTAATTCCATATGTTTGGCATCCAGTCTCTTTAACTCTAGATGGGTATTTAAGTCCTCTGAGGAAAAGGTGAACTGTCATGTTTCTGAGGGTTTTTTGAGGATTTCTGGTTGCTGGTCTAGGCTACAGCTGTGATAAAGACTGAAATCATTTCCTCTTTAGTCAGGTTGGCATGCACCAGTCCTTTGGGTTCACACATTTTTGACAACTGTTTCTTTGTCAGCTTGCTAAAAGCCTCTGCTGACATCTTTGCCTGCTTTCCCTGACTAAACTAAACTAACAAAAAAACTGTTGTGAAAATTAAACTCTGTATGTTTATCTTGCGACTGCTGAGAATACACACACCTTCAGTGACAACTGTCTACAGGCTACAGAAGTTCAAGTAATATCCACACCATTGCTCAACAATAAATCACCAAATAAGTCCCTCCTCTGGCCATTAATCAAGGAGCCTCAGTCCTCACAACTAACACCTGTGAGGGAAGTTCATTTGGAACAAAGATAGATACACACAGTATTTCCAGATGCAGCTCTCTGCATCAAGCACCATTTCCCTTAAAAGCACACAGGGAACACACTCTCATCCTGGTGCTGGGCTTGACTCTGTCTCACCAGGCCCTGAATAAGACCACACACTGACCACAGCTGTAGAGTTGAGTCCTCAGCCAAGTGTTCCAAGCCAAGTCCTCCACCACCCTCTCTGTGAAACTAGTGCTCTGTGTCCCTGCTCCAAGTAGCTGATACACACACCCTTTGAGATTTGATTTTCACACACACACACACACACACACACACACACACACACACACACACACACACACACACACACACACACTCAAATTAATACTAATACAAATGGTAGTGTTTGACCAATGCAGCAACACTTTCAGGAGTGGCCACAGTGTCACAAAATAAATATAAGTAATCTCAAAGGCTAAAATATTCTCTAAGGGACCAGATACAATGACAAGTTTAAATATATTTAATAATAAATAGTACAAGAACATGAAAATACTAAATTTCTATTTAACATAAACACCAGAGTTTCATTCACAGGACATATTAAAAATAACACAGATGGAAAGGTTCACACAGATACAGAAAAACAATACTTAACTAATCTCACAAAATTTTCCTGACTGATCTAAAGAATTACTGTTCACTAGTTCATTTACTAGAACAAGGCAAGATGAAGTGGATGAGTGATCCTTTTTTGTCAGGTTTTAAAAACAGACTGCACTGAGACTTCTGTCTCATCTAGTATTAAAACATTTCAGTGCTGAATTACAGAATGACATCACATGTATCTGGTCACTTGACTTCTGGTTCCCACACTGCCCCTTTACTAGAAACGGAACCAGAGTCTAATGCATATGTGTCATAATACACACATATACAACTTTGCTAAGATGTGTTATAGCATCTGGAAGCTATAAAACCATTTCAAAAACTTCCATGCTTACAGGGTAGCAGTTAGTTCACCAAACAAAAAGAGCCTTCTTGGGTGATGAAAAACTTTACTGGTGTCTCTTGGTACCTCGGCTAATGCCTTCAAGGAATGAATTAAACACCAAGAACACAGTCTTTTTATATTACATCAATCAACCCCACCATATTAATGCAAATAATTCAAAGTGATACACAATATATTTACAAAAAATCAGATATTGTCCCCACTGTTTTCCACACTTATTGAACATTAAGATTTACCTACAAATTTAAGCTATCCATGCTGGCATATTTTATTTATCTATTTATTTATTTATTTATTTATTTATTTCACATTTGTTTACCAAGAAAGTCTGACTGGACACAGGTCCTTTTTCAGTGGAGGCCGAGGGAGAAAAGCTTGATTTATGAGAAGTACAAAGTTACAAGTGCTAACAACACATGATAGATTACAGAGGTATTTACAAGCAATGGTTACATAATGATGGATCAAACAATTGTTGGGTTACAACCATGTACATAGTTAGATAATGATGGAACATAATATTCTGTTGTAGACATTTACATCACAGATACATAATGATTGGACCTATTATTGTTAAGTAGTGGGCAATTACATCACACATCATACTTGACTGTTTACAATCTAGAGAGATGAAGGATTAGTTTCTATGCAGTAGTGTTCGAATACGGGTATATTGCACCACTTAAATAGTAATATTTGGTTAATGAGGCTGAGAGAGGCTGGATATGTAACACGTCCACTGCCTACTCTCCTGGCATAGCAGGCGCTACCTTACATTTTCACACTTATTACCATTAAGTTGAAGGAATGTAATGCAAAGGCACTCTTTCCCTCAGGACTCTGCAGTAGCAGGCCTGGCAGAGCCATCAAGGGAGGGGGGTACTCCTAGTGGGGGTAGAAAGGGCTGTCCTTAGGATCAGCAAGCTAACCCATGCTGTACCATGCAATCCTCATGGTGGAATACAGAGCTGATTGGGATGTTCAGACAGGAGCAGACCTGTGGCCCTGAAATAAAATGGGCACTCAAGTGTCTGAAGTGAAGCCATTTGGCAAGATCCTAGAAGGAGAGAAAAAAAAGAGCATATGAGGAGTCTGTACTGTTTATGCAGATCTTATTATCTCACTGTGCTCTCATGAACAGTCACAGGGTGCAGTGTGGGAGCAGGGTGGTTGTGGCTTCTGAGGGTCTAAAAGATAAGTTAACTAATTAGTTTAGATGCTAGGGGAGAGAGAGTCTAGTTCAGTAATAGTTTGAATACTTGGGATGTTATAAGAAGGATAGTCACAGCATATATTGTAACCTGGCCCATTTGTACTGATGCCCAGTACTGACATTATAATGAGTACTACCTCAGTACATTACATTCCCATCTTTGATATCATGTTGTATAATTCTGCAGAGGTAAAATGGCACTTTTAAATCTATACTTAGACAAATGTCCATATGTCTGAAATGGCTTTCAAAATCTCTGTGACATCATCCGTTCTAGCAGTGGCGTAAATATGTTTGATTCTTCAGACTCATTGGTGGGTAATACAATATCTTGTGAAGTGCCTAGCTCATTTCAAGTGCACTGTAGACTATCATTATCACTATCTATTTTTTTCTGTATTTGGACTCCAGTTTTCCAGACTGTGAGATTCCACAATTACTCTCAGTTGGTCACTGTACCTGCTGTAAATGATACCAGTGTCTGCCCATTCAGCATGGAATGATAGTTGTCCAGTCTGTTCAGTTATTATACCTGGTATCCACTTCAGACACCCACCCCCATTGCACCTGAAAGGTACACTAACTTGGAATCATTAAAGGTTATGTCCTTGCAGGTTTTTCATACTGATTCAAATTTGGTTCATCACATTCTGACATTTCTCTTAAGAAGTAACTGTAAGAATTAGTCACTGGTTGTGCATTTTAGGCGTAGTTCAGGACTATAGGAGAAGTACTGAAACTTTATTTTCGGTATTCAACACAGTGGTTGACAGTTTCTTCATTCCAGGCTGAAATGATTTAACATGCCTTTGCACGTAGAGAGCGATTAGATGTGCTAATGGAATAAACAATTCTAGTTTGTTTAACAAAACAACAGATTATTTCTGGCAGGAAAATAATGCTGCTAGCTGTAACTGCTTGATATTCTTTGTGTTTCACTGTTGCAGTCATAACTGATGGGACTTCCTACAATGGAAACCCTTGGCCGGTTCAGCTACCAGAGGATTTTTTCCACCTCCTCCTGAAGCTGGTGAGCTCCCTGACCTATGTCAAGACATCTGGGTATAAAGGGAGTCAGCTGGTACCACAACCTCAGTTCTTTCTTGCCATCAGATCCCCTGAAGCAGAGGGCTAGTCAGTGCATTGGTTGGCCCACACCACATAAAGAAGGCTTATAAAGTCAAGGACCCCATTGGGGAGCTTTGCATATGTTATTTGACTAATGTCAGAGTAAGTTAATAACTGTGTCTGCTGTGGCAAACAAATACCACACCAGGACTTTCACTCCTTTTGTGTAACTTGTTTGGGCCCAGAACATGACATACCTAACTATTGGTTCTGTGCTTTCTTTAAGAGTAGAATTGTCAATCATAGTGCTGATATTTTAGCTAAGCATTTCAGCGAATCACCAGGGCCTTCACATACTATGACATCCACTGGTTGAGCTGCGCTTGATTTCTCTAGGCATAAGAAGGAAAAGCACCCAAGACTAAGGGCACTAGGTGACACTCATTCTCTGTCCACCAGTCCACCTAGGCTTGTTATCATTGAAGAAGGTAATATGCCTTTGCAGTCCACTCCAATGAATGAGGTTGTGGCACAGGCTGTTCAGAGTTCAGTATGCCACCAGGTCCCACTATGTCTGCATAAGTTGAAGGATTTAGCTCATTGGTTGGTTCCAGAGCTGCTTCACACTTTATGGCTTCCAATGACTAGTCTTTAACTGACAAAGGGGTGTCCAGAATATTTCCAGCCAATTAGATCTATGACAACTTAGTGAATGAGACACATTAATTCTGTATACAGCACAGCCATCTTACAAAATGACAACACACACAGAAAGTTCCAATACTGCACGAGTATCAGATACACACACACACACACACACACACACACACACACACACACACACACACACACACACACACACACACACACACACACACACACAAACATACCCACTTGTGCAATGGCCACACACATACCACTCAAAACAACAAACAAAAACATATAAGTAAGCATTTTTGCAAAGTGGGGTGCAAATCACCTTACTACCATCCATGTGTTGGCTGCACCCCTTAAACCTACTGCTACTTATATATTCCAAGATCTAGTAAATATTAAAGAAGGGAAACAGTTGGTGCTTTTCAATAGCAATTATTTACTCTAGTCCATGCATGCACATCTCCAAACTGGCCAGTAATAGCTCATGAAGGTACTACTTGGTGATCAGTTCACTTTGTCACCAGCAATGAATGATGCATATGGCCTTTATTGCATGGGACTCAGTCATAGGTTCATAGGTTCATAGGAGGTTACTCGGCTAGTGGCCCTAAGAGCCCTTACAAGTCTAGACATGTTAATCCCGAGTTGCTTCAGTTGCCTTTGGTTAGAGGGACATAATTTGCAGAGCGAGTCTATGATAAACACCAACTACTCCTGTCCTTGAGGGACATGGGTGCCACCCCCGAGGTGAATTTGAGGTCTATCATCCGTTTGTCCAGGTTATGTTTGAATAGGGTAAGTGAGGAGTTGTGCTTCATTTGAACTGGAAGTTTATTTCAGAGTAGCAGGAGATATATCTGTCTCTCCATCATGTTCTGTTAATGCCACAGGCTAGGTTAAAATCCCTAGAGCAAGTGACTTTTGTGCAGTTTGACTTGTGGATGTGCAGCATATCCATCATTGCAGGGTCAGAGAGTGCCTTGTAGGCTAGGCACAAGTCACTTCTCAGGAGCATATATGATACAGAGTACAGTGACAGGGCTTTCAGTCTATCCACATAAGTTATGGTTTGGAGGTACTGTGTTTTCTTGGTGAGAAACCTCTGTGATCTCTCCAGCTGCTGCAGGTGTTTGGTGAGGTACATGCAGAAGAGAGCATTGCACTCTATTAAAATGGTCTGATGAGGGTCGAGTGCAGTGCATGCAATGCCCTTACTTATGAGATGCGCAATGTGGAAGGCTTTCTTTACTGCTGTAGAAACTTGGTGGTCAAAGTTCAGATTGTTATCTACCTGTGTTCCCAGATCTCGCACCACTGGGTTTGAATTTAGGGGGGATGCTGTCAATATTGTAATTGGCAGGGAATTCCACTTTGCCAAAGGGGAAATAATGCACTTTTTTGCATTTAGTTTTAGACTGTGGCTTTCTCACCAGTCATTTGTCTGTGTTAACCCCTCCTGTAATTTGTTTACATCATTGGGGAACTCAGCGATTGCACCAAATTTGCAATCAGCAGAAACTTGGTAGTTTTAGGTTTAATAGACATGATCTACCCTCAACGAAGCCAAACTGGGTTGGGTCTAGAGTATGAAGGTCGCCTATGTCCTTGTTGATAAGGTCCATGATGATTCTTTCCATGGCCTTGCAGATGAGGCTAGTTAGAATTATGGGTCTATAGTTCCCAGGGTCAGTTGATGGCTCTACTTTGTGCAAGGGGATTACTGTTCTCCACTCTGCTGGAACAAAAGCAGTTCTCAGGCTATGGTTAAAGAGAACACTAAATGGGTCTGCTAGGTCCTGTTTTAGATTAATAAGCAACCTGGGATATTATCTCGTCCAATTGAGGCTGTGTTTTTGGTCTTGGAGAGTGCAGATATGACCTGATCTCTAGAGATACTAGGCAGAAGACTGGTGTCAGGTATGCATTGAGTTATGGCTGGTGGGGACAGGGTGGCGAAGTTTGTGCCAAATCTGTCAGTTAGCAGGTTGGCAATTTCTTCAGGTGTAGTATGAGTGATGTTATAAGCTACCAGTTCAGAACATGGCTGGGTATTCCCTTTTAGATTTTGGTCATAGTTAATGAATTCCTTATGATTATTCTTAGCTATGGATGCTATTTTAGCTTCATAATTAGCTTTAGAGGACTTTACAAGATTTCAGATTTGCTTGTTCAAGCTGTGGAGGGAATTCTTCCTCTGTCAGTTTCTTCTTCTTATTAGACATCAGTTTCTTCCTTTTGTTATATAATCTGTTTGTACTTGAGGTCCACCAGGGTGGCTTGTTTTTTGTGAGGACCTGGTTTTAAACTGGTCAGGCACAGCCAAGTCTATACAGTTGCTTAAATGTTTATACAGGGCATTTTTTCCTCCTCTGCATAGGAGTCACTGCTCTCTGTGATTCTGGGGGTATAAAACTTTGTATACCATCACTTAGTAGGCTGTAGTTTGTTTTGAAATCTTTTTTAGTTTTTTTGCTCCTGTGTTGGTGACAGATTCAACAGTTACTTTGAATGAGACTGATTTATGGTCCAACCTTACCAGGGAGGGCATCACACAGGGGAGAGTGCAGTGACCCCCCCCTCATGTTGTTGAGTACTATGTCTAGGACATTTGAGCCTCTTGTGGGGGTACAGACTATCTGTTCCAGAGCATTTGTATTGACACAGTCTGGGAACCTCTGGGTGACCATGTTTGTGTTCATGTATGTCACCCAGTAGATGGAAGGATAGTTGAAATCTTCCATGACTAAGGTTTTGGGCTGTATGGTGAGTGAATCCTGTAAGTCCAGGTAGGTGATGTGGTTTTCTATGTTCATGGTGGAAAACCTATAGCTAGCAATGTATGTGGTAGGGTATTTTGCCTGTAGTTAATTGGAGATGGAGTAGTTCGAGAGAGTCATACTGTTTAACCAGTCTTGAGGTGTATTTGGCTTTAATGAAGATGGATACACCTCCAATTTTGGTTCTATCATGCTCATTTTGAGATCTGAACATTTGGAAGACATTGTAGCCTTGCACGATTGAGGTGCTCTTAGCGGCCTTGAACCATAGCTCAGTGATTGTACAGACATCAGCATCTTCCAATGTGAGGAGTGCTTCCAGGGAGTGCAGTTTCATGTTTAGATTCCTAGCATTAAGCAGTAGAATCTTTGTTTGTCTCAAATGGATTTTGTTACATCAGAAATGTTGTTTTGACATTGCCTAAAAAGGTACTATGGGGTAGGCAAGTGCCTTTGCCAGTATCCAAATGCCAAGAGGAGACAGGTGTAGACTATCTCTGGTAAAGTGGCGTGGCCTGTCGACCATGTCCTTCCAGGCTGACAGATACTTGATGCCCCTGGAATAACACCACCAGCTAAGCCAATTGTTGAAGTCAGTCATGTTTTGTTTATACTGGGCATCATCCTGGGTGAAGGTAGAATGCTACTTAGGACTAGGGTCATACCTGCCTGGCACACATAATCTGAGAGTTCAGTCATGTCTCTCTTCATATAGCCATTTGGGGTATGTCTCAAGTCATTCACCCCAACATGGACTATGACAGAGTCATAAAGGTACTTGTTGTTGAGTGATTTGAGTGCATGTGTGATTTGATGAATCCTGGCAAATGACAAGGAAGCTATCCATGACATTCTCCTTGTCCAGCCTGGTGAGGAGGATATTTGTTTGTCATACTATGGAGTCACTTGACCAAGACCTTAGGTCTTATGTGTTTTGCCTTAGGGTCACACTGGTGTATGTGTTACTATGTGTAGTGGTTTCTATTTGTATAACAGTGTGTGCGAGTGGTTTACATTTGGGAGGTCTCTGATCCTTTGGTAGGCTTCTAGTGAGTACCTCTGCATATGTTAATTTATATGTCATGACCTCATTTTGTGTGAGAGGTGAAGTGTGTGTGTGTGTGTGTGTGTGTGCTGAAAACTGTTTAATGTCCAGTTTGTTTTTATGTGAGAAAACCGATTCTAATTTCATAGTGTAATTTCATCTCTTATATAGATAGGTTCATAGATTAGTACTAAGCTAACTGCGCTTGCGAGCCATTTTAAGCTTAGCCAATTATCCCTTGTGAGACTCAAACCCTGCACCTTGTGTTTGTAAGGCAAACACCTTAACCATTAGGCTACCCTCCCACCAAATAGGGTATTTGTTTGTTTTAGGAGTAAGTGGTTGTCAGTATACATGAGGCAATTACTACATTGCCTCAGGGTGCCCATGTCAATCAGGCTGTTTGGTGAAATGATGGGAAACTGCCCACTCATTATAGGAAGTTTTTACCAGTTGTACTATTAGGGAAGGGATTGGGCTAGGTTAACCAGTTTTTGTGCTAGGACTAACAGTGCTGCTTGTCCTGTTGAAGGCTATGATTTATAAATGTGGCAACACTGCACAGTGCACCCGTAGTGCAATATGGAAGCTTTGGAGGGTTCCACTGACAGATATCTAGGGAAAAATTGAGTTTCAAGGTTTGTGTCTATACAGTTTGATTTGCTTTTTGGTCCCATAATAACATGTCCTGTTCCTCATCTTTCACTGTCATGAGCACTGTTAATGAAATGTCTTGCAAACTCAGCATGCAGTTTTATGCAATAGGCATGTAAAATTTTCTGCATGTATAATGGTTAAGGCCCTGGCATGTTTTGTTCCATCTTATATGGTACTCATTCTATACATGTGTTCAGTCAGTTCACTCTTGCCATCTAGTTTTTATCACCACATGAATTTTAATAGTACCAGGTGTCCAATATGCTGATCTTCCTGTATTCCTTTTTTCTTCAGTTTCAGCCTTTTCTAGTTAACATTTAAATATTTTCTTGTGGTACACTTTTTAATTTAATTGTTTTTTGGCCTCTGTGGAACAGACAGTTAGATGCTACTGGTGCCTCTATCTAATCTTGGATACTGGGAGTCACTCCTGAGCCCCCTGAACTAATCAAAACCTTCCCATTTCCTCAGAGGAGATTGACTCATCTCAGCACAGATTTATATTCCCAGCCATAACGATTTTTATTTATATGTCTTACTTGTTTCCCTGCCCCAAAGCCTGAGTGCAATGACGTAAGGCCATTACAACCCTGGTGTTATGTGAAAATGGGATATATTCCAGTAACACCACCGGCCTGCTATCCTAGCTTATGGCTCCTCTGTTCCCCACCCTGTAGATAAGCAAAGTGGTAAAATATTGCTGCCAACCCCCAACTCAGCTCCTCAACTGCTAGGCTCGCTTGATGACTCCAAGTCGCCTAGGTCACTTTTAATTTCTCATTAGCCGTATGAAGCCAGCATTTTATCATATTGCTTAGTACAATTGATAATTCTGAGCCATTTCCCTTCGCTTCTGTTTTGTTGAGACCAATTTCACAGAAGCTTCAACTAGCTGAAGCAAAGCAGTCTACGCTTCGGTGTGATGAAACATACAAAAAGTGTATGAAAACTTTTCTAGTTACACATTCTATCCTTTCAGCTTTAAATGGAATCCACTGAAAATGATCTTTAACAAGAACATTCATAAGTTCTGCCAAATGTTTATGTATATCATTAAAAAATGATTTTCTAAAAGAAAATTCATATATTCTGTCTCATGTTCACTTTAATTATTAATAGTTACTGGCAATTGGATTCTCAACAGACCATTTCCATTGTTATATCCTTTTCTTACATCCTATAGTCAGTCTGATGATCATACACTGTTAAAATTGCTGCCCATTGCAGCATTCATACAATTACCACAATAAGGAACCCCTTTTGTTCATAAAATAACTTTGATGTCAGTTTATAGTCTGTAATCAACTTAACGTTTTGACACTCAAAATTACTTAAAGTTCCTAGCTTTCTTGCCATCTGACATTGTGTTTTTTTTCTTTGTAATATGTTTTCTCAGTTCAAGTGGCTGAGGGTGACATTTACAAAACTTTGGTAAAACATATGGATTTTTTTTCAAAATTTGTGGGTCTTCCATCAAGTGCTTAGCCCAGTTCTTCCAAAAATTATTCAGGATGTATATCCACCTTCATCTTCTAATGATCATGACTCATAAACTTTATTGAAACTTTAACATGATATTTTTCACCTCAGAATTTTTCTCCATTTCCTTTTGCCACAGTTAATGACAAACTCGTTTTGCTTTTCAAAAGATGGATACCTCCTTTCCTGAGGTGATTCAAGATTTTGAATCTGAACAAAAAGGTACAGCAATGGAGTACCCTTAGAATTCTGATTCAGACTCAAAGGAGAGCTCACTTTCTCATTCTCCCAGTGGGAATTTCTCTTTCTCTGAGACTATTGCTAGAATGTCTCAGTGTTTTCAGAGCTAGAACAATGAGGTTCTCAGTCCTCAAAAACTACTATGAGCTGTTACAGAAGGATTTTCCAGAAGCTATGCTCATTTTTCCTGTCCTGTCTGCTTTAGTGGATGTGTGTCTTACTGTCTGCAGCTTTCCTGATAATCAGTCAACTGTTCATAAAAAGGCAGATAAGATGTATAAAGTTCCTCAGTCTTTTAAATTTTTATACACAATTGCCAAACCTGACCGAGCAGCTATAGCCTTAGTTGACTCTAATGCTGTTAAGCACTTAATTCCAATGCTACTCTTTCTAATAAGGATGGGAAAATTATTGATAAGTATGGGGAAAAGGTGTATACTTCTGCAAGTTTGAATTTCAGAATTTTAAATTGTCAGGCTCATATGTTAAAGTTTATTCTGACATACTGTGAAAGTATTAGGAATGTTTTATCTACAATTTATTCTTGTTAAGGAAAAGCTCTAATTTAAATTATTTAGTTTATTCTATTGCACTGGTCACTATTCATTGTTTGCAGTGAATATATGACTCGGTTGAAGCTTCCAGTGCAATGGCCACTATGGTTCATTTATCAGCCATTTCAGCATGCCTGCCCATGGATCCTCTTCTTTCAAGGCAGTCACATGTCAAAATATTCTTCGGGTTTCGCATAAGAGGCCTCCAAGTAAACTGGTTGCCACTCCTTGGAATGTTAATTTTCTGTTAGAGAAACTAACACTTGCTCCATTTGAACCAGCTAATCTGGCTGACTTGAGGTTCTTAACAGGTAAAACAGTTTTGTTGATTGCTTTGACCTCTGCAAGAAGTGTATCTGTATTTTATGCAAGCTGTTATGGTGAGTCAACCTACCTCATTTTCCACAAGGACAGGGCATTTTTGAGAATTAATCCTTCTTTTATGGCTAAAGTGGCATATGAGTTTACTTTAAGCTGAACTATCCATCTCCCTGTTTTCTTTCCTGAACCTAAAAATGGATGACCACAGACAACACAGGTACTATCTTAACGGAACTAAATCTTTCAGACCATCAGATCAATTGTTCATTCCTTGTGAAGGTAAGAAGAAGGGACAACCTATATCAAAACAGAGTATTTACAATTGCCATTCTAGGGCTATTACCTCCTGTTATACTCACCATGACAGATCTATTCCAGGCAGGGTCAGGCCTACTTTACAAGGACTTTGGCTTCTTCTATGGCTTTTTGGAAAGGGCTGGATTCTAGAAGTATTCTAGAGCCTAGAAGCTGCTACTTCGTCCTCTTTACATACTTTTACAAAGCATTGTAAGCTGGATGGCTTCTCTAGGTCTAGATCAGGCTTTGCTAGGACCATTCTCCAGGGGCTCCAGGACCCTTCTCCTTTCACCTCCCAAATATAGTTAACTATGGTAGTCTACCCATATAGCTAAGGCTACTGCAGAAGTGATCAATATGAAGAACATAGTACAGATTTGTAAGCTGAACTTACTATAACAGTAGATATTTGAAAGATCACTGCTGCAGTAGCCACTCCCTTCCTACATCCCCCTTGTTTTTTGGTGTGTTTTTTATGCCAGGGTGTGGAAATTTATTTTTTGTTATTTCTAGCCTTGTCCTTTCAGGGCACAGCCTCCTTCTCTCTGATAGTAGGAAAGCTTTGAAGGGCTTTGCGTCCTAACGTGTCTTTTAGTCAGCTCAGCTTGACCTGTTTGACAGTTTGGGCACATGGAAGGTGCCCTGAAGCTTTGGAAGCTGGCCGGCTATTATATCCTTAGCATAATGTAACCCATATAACTAAGGCTACTATAGGAATGATCATTTGAACATCTACTATTATGGTAAGTTCAACTTACACAGCTGTAAGTTTTTGCATTATTTACAATTGTGATTGACATTTTTTGCCTCGGAATGATTGTTATTATTGTTGGTAAGAAAGAAGTTCTTAGTTTAGTATATTATAAATTATCATGCACTTTGGAAACCTTTCCTTACAAAGACACATTTTTAGTTGGTATACTTCATTAATATGTGGTCAATTGGTGTGAGAGGACAGCATGGTGGCTAAGTAGTAAGAGTGAACTTCAGGGTCTGGAGTTCAATCCTGACCCCCGGTCACTGTTAGTATGCATGTTGCCCATATGTCTGAGTAGTTTGCTTCTGAATTCTCTGGTTTCTTGTGCTACCAAAAATATGCTGGCTGACTGACTTCTCTAAACTGTTAACATATTTTGTATTTAGACTTGAGTTTACAATTTCTGTTGTAGTGGAAAAAGGGCCAATGTATACCTGTTTATTTACCCCCATTAACAATTTTAAATTAAAATGCATACATTTTTACTGAAACACATTGCTGCAATGGCTGAGACTTTGATGAAATACAGTATTATATTGTTATCATTGTTGTCTGTGTCCACTAATGGGTGATAATTGTAGATGTTTGTAAATATAAAGCAAATGCAACAGGCAGGAATTATTTAATATATTTTGATATATGAATGTCATATTTTTAAGCAGAGCTTTTTGCATAGTTTTCTCTCTCTACTGTTATAGTTTTAAGGTTATGTTAAAAATGTATAACTTACATAAATTGTTTCCTTTTATCTTATTGCAGTCGGGTTGTGCTTATTGATGCTTTTTGCTTCTCAAATGGATAAAAAAGGACGCAAGAACAATTTCCTGTATGAAGAAGGAAGTCAGACTCTGATTTCTTACAACGAGGAAGCAGGAGGAACAGCTGCTATGGTACATAGAAACAATATTAATTGTTTTGCTAACTTATTTTACATATTGAAACCACAGACTACAGTAAAATAACCACTGCATTTAGTATTTCTTGGAAATACAGGAAAGGATCACAATGACCTTATTTTATCTTTTCTTGGACTAAAATTAAAGACAGCTGTAACAGTACAACGAGTAGATTAATTCTTGACAGACAGCTATGTAACTGGCATTTTTGGCTAGATTAATGAAGATGGAGTCTTGCAGGAAAGAGTCACTGCTAAAGGAGATGCAACAGTTTGGGAGCTGATTATAACATCAACAGGTTGCAGAAGGAAAAGCCCTTTGTGTGTGTGTGTGTGTGTGTGTGTGTGTGTGTGTGTGTGTGTGTGTGTGTGTGTGTGTGTGTGTGTGTGTTTTTGAGTGTGTGTGCATGTTTGCATGTGTTTGTCTTTGGGGGAATGTTATGTGTGAGCACACAAGCACTAAGAAGTTATATAATTTAATTGTTTTTCTCATTTTCTTTACTTTTTTCTTTTCTGAATTAGAACATACATGTAAGGGAAATGACATTATGTGCCAGTATGCAGTTGTACACTGAGTTCTAGTAAAACAAAAAAGCAGCACAGAAGTGTGTAGAATCTCAGGACACAAACGTTAATGAAAATGATTTTGTCAGGTACAAGAACCAAACTTTTTCAGATAAAGAAAAAAGTTATCTGTCCTACATACCACATTTGAAATACATCATGGTCCAACATCCAATGAATCTAAAACAATGATATAAAAATGCAAATTGCAACCTGCAACCCTAATAGTAATCCTTTGTTTACCAAAGTCTTTAAGCATGTAAAAACATTTTTTTTTAAAAAACATATAGAACAAATATAGGAAAAACTATTTATATGCTTACCAAAATATAAACAAATAAAAAAAACATTCATGCTTGTTGACAGACATGACTTTAAAAACTCTACTTATTATCTTTCAAACTGGTTTAATTTTAAAGTACTGAGCCCAGGGGCAAAACATGCATTCAAACAAATTTGCCACCAGGTTTCTTTTTGTTCCAAGTATAGTTTCCAAGGGCCATTACAGGGACTCTTTTGAACTTGATGCACTACCACAAATTTAAATTGTTCAGGGTACTTAGTCTGATGCCAATATAAGACATTAGTCTCCTTCTTGTGGGCTATATCATATTGATGTTCATATATTCTCTGAGAAAGTTTACTTTCGGTTTTGTCTACATAAAAGGCAGGACATTGCAAGCACAAAGCAATATATACCACTGACTGGGAATAATAGGAATATTTTCCTCTTATATCAATATTTCTTCATTGGGTTCTATTATGAAAGTTGATGTGCCGAAAGGGTGAAAAAAAAATGCCCGAAATTGAAAAGGGTGAAAAACTCAGTTTTTACTTGCACCCCATATATACCAGCTGTATGGTCACACCAATTTGAAGAAGGGATTAATCTCTAAAAGCAAGGGAATCATTGCTGGATCACACTGTGAAACCTCACTGTCAATTATTTCAGCATTTGGCTTAATGCCATTCATCTTTATTTTTCACCGTGTATCTGAGACTCGAGCAATTTCATCTCAAGCAAGTATAGGGGAACCAGCACTCTGGAACTGTAGTTATACCTGCTCAGTTATGTGCATACTCTTCTAAATGACTTGTATTGAGAAGTACTTAGATCTGTCAATGAGGCACATAATATAAATACACCCTCAATTTGTGAAGCAAAATTATATTTTGCTGCTGAAAAAGCAGACTAGATCATTTGACAGGGTATTGTGGATGTTGCTGAGTGAAACATTTATTGGACCGACTTCCTTAGCAATACATAGCTCTATTACTTATCTGCAGTTATAGTGTAGTCAGAATTTGTGTCAGGGCAGTTTTGATAGTCATCAGATAACTTTTTGACGAATATATTTTGGCCAGAATATACTCCTATGTACTACAGTCTGCAGTGCTTTTGAATGTATGACCTATCCAGAGTTGTAGAATGCTTTTAAAGGAAGTTATCTAATTAAGATTGCAGTAAGATAAATAATCCACATTTTTTGTCTAGACAAAGGCTGCACATCTGATCAGAATAATTTTGGCTGAATTTTTTTTTTTTTTTTGGTTAGGAGATAATCACTATATAGAGAAACAATAAACTAGACCAGTGCAGTGATTGTACAGCAAGTTGGCAAAGCAACCCACTTTAAAAGCTAAAGTGCAGAGGAATTATTTTTCTTTAAACAGACAATTAGCTTAATTTTTAAGTGCTGCAGTTTACTATGTTATTTTCTGAGCATATCTGATCTTGTACTGCATTAGAGAAGTAATGCACTTGACAGAGATTAGCAGATTTCTTCTGCTAGTTCATGAGCTAGGACTGTCTACCCTGGTTTGGCTTCCC
This sequence comes from Protopterus annectens, assembly GCF_019279795.1. Taxonomy (NCBI): domain Eukaryota; kingdom Metazoa; phylum Chordata; order Ceratodontiformes; family Protopteridae; genus Protopterus; species Protopterus annectens. The sequence goes on from NC_056746.1 coordinate 830,295,136, forward strand.
TACCATTGATTGATAACCATTTGATTGGGTGCCTGATCACAGTTACTCAAAGCTTCTGTTACTTATAGTGCTGTGAAGACTATGGCATCACATGTACTGGTATTCATAGTCACCTTGACTTGTAGTTAACACTATGGAAGGTGCCATATGTACTAGGAAAAGTTATACTGAACCATAAAGCACTTCACTACCCACTAACAGTGTCTTGCTGTGCTGATCAGTGTGAGGTTTGATGCCTTATTTCAATGCAGAAGTGGTAGTAGTGAGGTGGTTAATGTTAATGAATTAATTAGCATTGCAGTGCAGTGATTCACAGAGTACATTACCTAGGATGATGCTTCACTGATATTTGCACTAGTCAATTTCTACACAGTGAAGTACAAAAAATGAATATGTATGTCTCTGTATGGAACTTTAGCTGTGCACACATGTATTTCACTAGATGGAGTCTACAGAAGGTGTAATGAGGCAAATAAGCCATGCTCCGATTGCCCATCCAGGTAAATAGTACAGTAGTGCAGTGAAGTATGCATGTATGGCAGACTATGACAGAGTCTGTCCATTTGTTCATGTGCATGTGTGTGTGTGTGTGTGTGTGGGGGGGGGGGGTGCATGCAGGAAGTCTCTCTTTGTTGGAAGATATATGGATAAAGCCACCCTAGAGAAACAGATTAAAAATATGATGCTTTAAATCAATGAAGCTGTCTTTTGGATAGTCTACCTTGCAGTATTGATAACTATCAGTAACTGTCATGCATTGTCTGCCATTGGCATCGATATGTGATGGATGACTGTCACCTGAACCTGAGGGGCTACAGTCCTAGGATCTACTCCACATTCCCAAATAGGTCTAACCATTGGTACCCACCAGGTTAAAGTGAAGGAAAGTGTAAACAAGTATAATTCAGCAATCATTTCACCAAATGCAACCTGATCCCAAGAGTATAACTGGAGTATGTATTGCTGTCCTGGGTATGGGCTTCCATCAGCCAGAACCATAGTAAGACTGCACACTGATCGCTTACAGAGCTGAGTCTTTGACCTAGCACTCCAGGCCCTTTTCTCACCACTGTGTCTGTGAACCACAGTGCTCTATAGGAACCTTTTACTCATGATAACTGCTCACAAACAAATAATTACACACACACACACACACACACACACACACACACACACACACACACACACACACACACAGAAAACTCCTAGAGAAGGCCAGCAGGATTGTCCAATTCCTCAGAGCTTTCTTCCTGGCACAGTCTTACTACAACAGCTCATGGATATGGCTAGAGAACAAATTATTAACCCTGATGTAGCCAAAGTATAAATTAGAACAATTAATATCTTTGCCTAGTGTTAGGCTCATGTAATCTAACTAATTGGAAATAGAAGCTACAGCTTGCCAATGTACAGGGCTAAATGCCCCTTTCTCAGATAAAATATAACAATAATGCGTATATGAATAATAATGCATACATCAAAAATACAGAACAACTATAAGAGCTTAAAAGTGAATAAATAAAATTTTACTTAAAAATAAAGAAAATAATATTGTTAAAGATTAAATAGATATTAAAACAGTGCATAGATAAAGGGAAATAAACAAGTTATAGACAGCATGTGTACAAAAACTTGCCTTCCTGGAAGGAAAAAAAAGTTGATCCAGGCTTTCATCTTATCCAGATATAATCTTAGTTTTCTGTGCACATCCAAGGAGTGCAAATGTCTCTCACCCTAGTTCTGAGGGTATGGAATGAAAAATAAACAAATCAATAAACTGATTGAGAGACAACTCATTAATTACTTTGGGCATAAAGTAAGGTTTAACCCTAAGATACTCTTTATCCTTATGGAAGATAAGTTATGGAGGAGAGGCCATAAAAGCTTGAAGCTCAGAAACCATTCTAGCAGAGGTAAGAACTATTTATTTATTTTATTTTTATTTATTTGCAGTTGGTTTACCAGGATAGTCCATTGGGCCAATAAGAACCCGTTTTCAATGGAGTCCTGGGGAGAAAAGCTCCAATTACAAAAAAGATTACAGCAGTTTACAATTTCAATCATTTGTAGGTTAAAGACAAAGCTTAAAAACAGTGGTAACAAAAAGATTAAGCAGTTTACAACTTCAGTCATTTGTGGGTTCAAGACAAACAAAGATTAAGCAGTTACAATGCAATTTTTAGGTTTAATTTTGTAGAAAACCAAGATTTAAGCAGGTGCAATAAAAATGTTTAGGCTAAATTTTGTAGAAAAAAAAGCATTGCTGTAGTAGATATATAGTTTCTTGAGTGGAATAATAGGATTAGAGAAGTATAGGATGTCATTACAGTTGGCTTATTATTTGGTGTCTGGTAATATATGATATAGTTGCCTGAAGGAAGTGGAGAATAGGCTATGAGGGGTGGGAGCAGGAGCATTCCCATGAGGATGTTAGATGTGAGTGCAATGATTTTTTAAAAGCAGGGAGGTTGGTGGTGATACGGATGGAGGGAGGAAGGGAGTTCCAGAGGCGTGCCAGGGCAAAGGACAGGAGGTTTTGTCCTGGAGAGTGAAGGGGTATGTACAGCTCTATTAGGTTTTGGTAATTAGATCTTAGAAGTCTTTGTGGCAGGTGCATTTTAAAGGTAGATCTGAGAGAGGGAATGACGGAGGGATGAAAAATTAGTTTGTGAGCAAAAGTGAGCTGCGTATAGGAGAGATAGTTGGGAAGCTCTAGCTAGTTAAGTTTGTGGAGAGATGCACAGTGATGGGTAGATGATTTGTGGCTAGTGGCAAATTTGGCAATTTTATTATAACAAGAGGACAGTTTTGTTTTGAGATATGATTGTAGGTTTGTTAGGAGAGGGGCACCATAAAGGAGGGAAGGGATGAGAAATGTAGTAGCGAGAGTGAGCTTAGTAGATGTAGTGAGGAATCGATTGTGTCGGTAGAGCATGCCAAGTTTTTGGTGTTTTTTTTTTATGTTTAGTTGTAGGTGGCTATTGAATTTAAGCTGGTCATCAATCTGGACTCCTAGTAGTTTGGTTTCAGATACCAGTTCAAGAGGTGTGTTATTCTGGCTAATGATGGAGAATAGTTTTCTATCGATGGTGTTGGTTTTTGAGGGGGTAAATACCATAAGTTTGTTTTTTTGATGCATTGAGTGCTAGATGATTGTCCTTCATCCACTGTTCTGTGGTAGAGAAGGCATCTTGAGTCAGTTTTAAGAGAGCGGGGATGGATGTGGCTGCACAGATAATTGTAGAATCATCTGCATATTGAATAAGTTTAGCATGAGGAATTGAGTGGAAGAAATCATTTATGAATATATTGAAAAGGAGAGGACCCAAAATGGAACCTTGGGGGACACCAGTGGGTGTGTTAAGGAAAGAGGAGATGGCTTTTTTCCACTTGACAGCTTGTTGCCTGTTGGAGAGAGCTGGTGAACCAATTGAAAGAGGAAGGGGATAGGTTTAGGTTAGATAGTTTAGTCAGGAGAAGGTTGTGAGAGATAGTATCCAAGGCCTTAGAGAGGTCAAGAAAGAGGGTAGATACAGTAGAGCCAGAATATCTGGCTTTATTTACAGTTTCCAGGAAGGAAAGGAGGACAGTCATGGTGCTGTGACCGGGTCTGAATCCATGTTGCGTGGAAGTTAGTAAGTTATTATCTAGGAGATAGGGAAGGAGTTGAAGATGGATACATTTCTCTAGGAGTTTTGATATAGGAGAGAGGATGGCGATGGGATGAAAATTAGTAATATTGTTATTATTGCCTCCTTTGTGCAGGGGAATGATGAAAGCCCTTTTCTAGAGTTTGGGTACAAGACCTTCTTGAATAGAACGATTGATTAGGATGCTGATGGGGAAGGCAATGGCTTCGGCAGCTATGCTGAGGAAGGATGAGGGAATGTAATCGGGGGCATTGGTTCATGGTTTTAGCTTTTGCAGGAGTTTACTTATGGTAGAAGTAGGAATGGGTTTTAGGGATAATGGTGGGAGTTGAGAGACTGGAGATAAAGGGGGAGACAAGAGTGTGGATGCAGAAGTAGGGGATGATGTGTTATTAGAGAAGGATGAGGTTAGTTTGGAAATAGAGTCTACGAAAAAAGAGTTGAATTGGGTAGCCAGATCTATATCTAGTGCATTTGGATCTGGGCTTGGGTTTTCTGCTGAGCCAGGTTTTAGGAGGGTAGTGATCCCTTTCCAGAATTTTTGAGGATTGGTTTTATGGTTGTTTTGGAGTAAGGAGAAGTAATTCTGTCTATCTGCTGTTGTAAGCTTTTTAACTGTATTGCGAAGTGTTTTGAATTCATTAAGGGAGGTGGGAGTTTTGTTTCTTTGGTAATGTGCCCAGGTTTTGTCTCTAAGTTGCATGGCAGTTAGTGTGTTTTTTGTTAACCAGGGGGCGGTATTGTTTCTTATTCTTTTGGTTTTTATGGGGGCAAAACTATCCAGCAGTTTTAGGAAAGTTGTATTGAAGTGTGCAACAGCATTATCCAGGGGTAGAGTTTTTAGGGGGTTCCAATTTATTGATTTTAGGGAATCTGAGAAGGTTATTGGGTTGAAGTTTTTTAGGTATTGAGTGCTGATGTAATTATGAGTTACATGTAGTGGAGATGGAAGACGGCTGGTGAAAATGGGAAGGTGGTCACTGAGGGAATCAGGAAGAGTTCCACTATCAGTGTAGTAGTGTGGGTGAGAGACTACGATCCAGTCTAGGGTACTGCCACTGGAGAAGTCTTTAGAGGGCCTGGTAGTGAGGTTGATGAGCTGAGAGTGCTTATATAGGTTGATGTTGAGGGGGTGCGTAGGGGAATGAATGGAAGACCCATTAATATTTGTGTCTCCCATGATAATAGTTTCATTACTGATATTGGTAGAAAGGCAGGATAGGATATCCTCAAGTACTGAGATGTTGTCTCCAGGGGGGATGTAAAGTGAGGCTATGCAGATGTGTTTGTGTTTATTTAATTGAAATAGGGCTAATACTAATTTTGCATTGGAGAAGTGAGGGATGGGTTTGTTATAGGGAGTAATGGATAGGGTGGATGAGTAGAGTAGAGCTACCCCACCACCCTTTTTGTGGGCCCTGCCCTTTCTGATGATAGAGTAGTTTGGTGGTACTATTTCAGCATCTTTTATATGAGATTTTAACCAGGTTTCTGAAATAGCTAAGATTTAAGATTTAAGGTTTTTTTGGAGAAGCCAGGCATGGAGGTTGGGGATTTTGTTAGTTATGCTTTGGGCATTTAGAGAAGATAATAGGATGGATTTAGATATAGGGGAAGTGGTGTTAGGGCCTGGGTTAGGGTGTATATCTCCAGATAGAAGTATGGTTGTTAGGTGTTGGATTATGCTGATGAGGTGTTTGGATTGCTTTGTTTGTATGCTGTATATTGTCAGATTTGTTTGGATATTGGAGGTTAGAGAGGGGCTAAAGAGTTTATAAGTAGTGCTTAGTTTGTAGTGAAAAAATAGATGGATATTAATGGGATACAGTCCAGGGGAGATTGAGACAAATGAGTGTAAGTGAGTTGAAGGGAGTGAGCTGGTTGTGTGAAGTAATGGTGTGTGATTTGTGCAATTGGGTTGGGTAAGGTAATGGATATAAGTAAGGTTCAGAAGTAGTAGTAGTTGGATTGAGAATGATATAAGTTTTGTAAGCATGTTGAGGCTTTGATAAAGTAGAATATGTAGTGTAGGGAAAAGGGTTAGAAATAGATATTGTGTTGTTAAATATGAAGGGAAGTGTGAGGAGATGAATTATAGGGGGGGTATGACGAAGATGGTGGTGAAAGGGGTGGAGTGCAATAGGTAGAGAGTAAGTAGGAGAGGAGTGTGGTACATAGGGGGAGGGGTTAGTAAGAATATGGTGGTGAAAGGGGAGGGGTGTAATAGGTAGAGAGGAAGTAGGAGTGGTTAGGTGAGTATAAGTGTAGATGCACTGGGGGTGGGTGAGATTTGGGGGTAAGGTAGGGGAGCGGAGTGAGCCCGCAGGGCAAACGGAGCAGGATACACCCAAGGAAGGTAGGCAACAGGACAGTGTGAAAAACAATCAGTCTAGTGAAGGTAAATACAGAGGAAGGTAAGCAGGGTGGTTAATGGGATTCTTGGGGTGCAGTACAAAGGGAAAGGAGAAGACAGATTCCAGAGGTGGAGATGGGTAGAACTGTTGCTTAGCAGTTGAGAGAGCGAAGCCTATTAATATGTTATATTGTAGTGCGTGGGAATGAGTGAGGGAAAAGGGGCTATAGATGGGTAGACACTGCCACCTAGTGGACAGAACTTGAATTTGTAAGGAGAGGAACCACTAAAGCAGATCAATAGGTGCAGGAAGGAAGGCAGCTCTGATATAGGGAAAAAGGAGCCAGGGATGAGGCAGGTATGAGGGGAGTTCACAGTAAGAAGGGTATGGCTGCAGGCGATTCTGGCTGGGATCCTTTACTATCACCAGGCAAGTGATATAACAATTTCTCAAGCAAATTGCAGTAGGGATAGTAGCATGTTACGTACTTTCTTTAATCCTTTAACTCTCTCTCGTGGGAGAAAGATAGGACTGTCCCTGTAGGGAGTCAGGCAAACAGAGTGAGACTTGCTATCTTGAGAATGGCCTTGGATATCCAGGAGGGCTGGGCCAGTAGGCAAAGTGAGCTTAGGAGAAGAAAGTTGAAGAGTTTCTTTAATCCTTTAACTCTCTCTTGTGGGAGAAAGATAGGACTGTCCCTGTAGGGAGTCAGGCAAACAGAGTGAGACTTGCTATCCTGAGAATGGCCTTGGATATCCAGGAGAGCTGGGCCAGTAGGCAAAGTGAGCTTAGGAGAAGAAAGTTGAAGAGTTTCTTTAATCCTTTAACTCTCTCTTGTGGGAGAAAGATAGGACTGTCGCTGTAGGGAGTCAGGCAAACAGAGTGAGACTTGCTATCCTGAGAATGGCCTTGGATATCCAGGAGGGCTGGGCCAGTAGGCAAAGCGAGCTTAGGAGAAGAAAGCTGAAGAGCTGTAATGTCCAAGTTTGAAGTGTAAACAACTTCCATTAATTCCTCGAGCAGCCATCTCCTACAAATCTGACTGCCTCTCCAGATGACTTGCACAGACTCTACAGAACAGCTCTTATCCAACCTTCCCTTATGTCTGTGAGTTCCAAGCACAGGATTTTAGAAGATCCAAGACCATCAGTTCAAAAGGTGGCTGAGTAAGCCTTTTCAAGACAAAATTTTGATTCCAGGTAGAGGTAATAGCCCTCCTAAGTGGATTCAAGTGAAGAGTATCTTTTAGGAACTGCTTGACTTCAATTCTGGAAGGCAAAGGATTAAGACACATACGTACAGAAATAGCAGGTAAGTGTATCTTGACGGAGGTATAGGCTAGACCAGCTTTAAGGAGCTCTCACAAGTATGATGGAATAGTGAGAATCCCTGTTTTGATGGGATTCTGATTTGTTTTACAGCATCAGTCAGAAAACCTTTTCTATTGGGAGACATAAGACTTTATTGTAATAGAGTTTCTTGCCTCCTGAAGAACCTGTAGCACATCCTTGGAAAATTGGTGCCTGAAAGGGATAGGAATTTTATTATCTATGGTGTCAGGTTGAGAACCTGTAAGTCAGGGTGAAGCAGAGCACCCTTTTTTCTGTGTGAGCAAGTCCACTTTGTAGGGCAACTTGTGATGATGACCCCTAGACAGATGGTGAAGAAAAGGGAACCAGTGCTGCCTAGGCCAAAAGGGAGTCACCAGCAAGATTTTTGATTTGGACTTTTGGATCTTCAACAAAACTTTTAGGGTTAAGGGAAGTAGAAGGAAGAGATAAAGGCACTTCAACAAAAATATAAGGCATCAATCCTCCAGGCTTGGGGACAAGGGATCCTGAAGTAATATAACCTGAACTGTCTGCTCTGAGTGGAGACAAAACTATGTCCAGGGAGACCTCCATGTTTAGCATCCATTCATGAGCCTCTTCCATTGATCTGCTTAGAGAATCTGTAGTAATTAAACAGTAAGCTAAAAGCTGGTTAAGACTGAAATCCAAAACCAAAAATCAAAACCAAAGGAAATCAAGCTGCTTTAATAAAGTCCAAGGACAATGCCACAATAAATAAATTCCAGTAATTGCTTTCATCTGTAATAAGACTTCTTCAGGCTGGAAGTTAACATTCAAAAACACACATTTAAATACTTTAAAAGTCACATGACCACATACTTAATGTTTTAACCCTTTACGTTTAAGATGCATAATAAAATATTCTCTATTGTTCAGACCAGGGGGGTAGCAAGCATTGATTCTAACCTGCCAACTATATTACAGCCACTCCAAGTCATCTTCTAGATTAATTGAATTTTCTACATTTTTTAAACTGTCCACTACAAGGAATTTAAAGTTAACTTTGCATGAACCATGTTTGTAATGCTTCCCCAGGGCATTCCTTTCATCCTCAACAGAAACTGCATATTTATGTTCATGTATTCTTTTGTACAATTCTCTTGTGGTTCTTCCTACATAAAAAGATTTACATTCTAAGCAAAAAGAGACGTACATTACATACTTAGATTTGCATAAAAAGACCCCATTCACAGTTATTTTAACATTATTCAGAGTGCATTCTGTTTTTTCCATGAACAAATAGTTACACATATTACAGGTGTAACACTTAACCATTCCATTTCTGTCTGACCTGACTTTAGGTGTAGTCAACTTACTGTGAAAAAGTTTTTTGAAACTTTTCCCTCTTTTTTGAGTAAAGAGAGGTTTATGCTTTATAGTTTCTAGTAGCTGTTTGTCCCCCAAACAATTTCCAATTATTTATTATTTCTTTTATTCTCCCTGAGTCCAAACTATTCACAATAGGCATTCTCACTTTGTTTTTATCTACTTTCTTTTCTATTTCTTGTGCCTCTCTGAGTTGTAACATTAGTTCTAATATATGTGACTACTGTTTTTGGATAATCTCTTTGATAAAGTTTTTCACAAAAATTGTCACTTTTATACCAAAATCATCTTCCCTTTCCGTCAGGTCACTAATCCTTAACAACTGTCCTTTTAGTATATTTTTCTTGGTCTTTTTGGGGTGCATGCTACTATAATGCAAGTGCGTATTATGTTGAACCTCTTAGAGAATCTGCAAGAACATTGTTCTTGTATGGAACATTGTTCTCTAGGACATATTTGCTTTTATAACTTGGTCCCATGCCAAAAGTAACAGTGTACACAGTTAGTAGGACATTGATCCACCTCCCTCCTTGCAGGTATATCACATGACTATTGCATTGTCAATGAAAATCCAGTGAGGTGTTGGATTACATTTGTGAGAGAAGACCTGCAAAGCTTGAATTAGGGTTCTCATCTCTTTTTACAATAATATGTTCCCTTCTTTGTTTGAGGGTCCACTGACCCTGGACTGCCAAGGAGCCTGCCCATGATCCCTAAGCTAGATCTGTTGCATCTGTCTGAAGTTCCTGAGTGAGTGTATTTGGTTTGAATAGAAGCTCTATATTTAGCTGGACCTGAGAAATCCACCATTTTAATCATTTTTTTTTCAGAAAAGGAAGAAGGGGAAACAGGGAATCCAGTGGGTGACAGCGTTGAGACCAAAGTAATTTCAAGTACCATTAGATCTTTCTCATATGAAGCTTAGCAATGGGAACTATAGGAATAGTTGCTGCCATGTACTGCAGAGCCATCAGAATTTCCCTTGCAGGAGAAGTTTGAAGAGGAAGATTAAACTGGAAGTACATGGAGCAAATCTAAAATTTCCCTTGTGGAAGAAAGGCTACCATGTGGCTGGTGTCAAGTCTGCAATCCAGAAAAAATAGATGCTGAGTGAGAGTCAAAACAGACTTTTGCAGACTAAGGCTGAAACCCAGCTCTGAAGAAGTGAGGTAGTGAAGTTGATATGGAATTGTAGAATTTTCCAAGAAGTGGATTGGATAAGAAGGTCGTCCAGGTGTGAAAATATTTGAATTCACTCAGTTCGGCAAAAAGCAATGGCAGGAGCTATGTATCTTGTGAAAACTCTAGGGACTGTAAATAACCCAAAGGGTGAAGAAGAGCTGTAAGTGTGATGAACAAGCAGAGAATCTGAGGAATTTTCTGTAAGTGAGGTGAATGGGAATGTGAAGGTATGCATGTTTCAAATCCAAGAAAACCAGAAAAATCTATGGCAGGAGGAAGGGAAGAAGAGTTTAAAGAGAGAACATTTTAAAGGAAGGCACCTTCAGAAAGGTACTGAGATATGATAAGTTTCCATTCTCCTTTTCTGAAGACTACAAAATGTCTGGAATAAAAGCCTTTTCCTAGAGCTTGAAAGGGTGAAAGTTTTATGGTTCTATGGTACTTTGGTGGAGAAGATCTTACAAAAAGAGGAAGGATGAGATGTGCCTGGTTAGAAGGAAGGTGAGTAATGCCTCTGAAGGATGGTATTTCCTTTTATGTCAACTTGTATCCATGTTGGATGATGAACTTGTCTGAAGTGATGAATTTCCAAGCTGGAAGGGATGAAATTAGCTTTTTTGATAAACTGGGGAGTGGACCAAGATGAGGAAGGGAGGGGGGAGTAGATAATCAGGCTGACTTATCTATAAAATGTGGTTTTCAGATTTGGAGTATCTTTTAGGCTGATATAATTTCCTTGGCAGGTTCCTGACATCAGTACAGAGTTTTGATCCATATGGGAAAAGAAAAGCTGAAGATTAGCATAATTAAATACAGAATTTATAAATGTCAGGTAGTGAGAAAGAAGCACTGAAGAAGGAAAGAAAAAGTTGCAGGACAGTAGGAGATTGAGTGACTGTGGATTGTGAGATCTGGAAGAGGATAGGTAAGGACAGAAGTATTTTCTTTAAAAGAAGAGAGGTAGGTTGTCCTGGTATCTTCTCTGGAATGCAAGGAACAGAGGGGTAATTTAAGGTGAGAGTATAAAGATGTAGTCAAAATAAGAAGAAATGAGGGCTTATTTGTGAAAAGAAAAAGATACAATGCAGAATAGATAGGTAATATTTGGGAGGGTTGTAATTAAAAATGAATACAGTGCAAAGCAGTATGGGAGGGAACAAGATAGTTGAGAAAGGCTAAAAATCAAATAGGGACATGTAAGTAGGAAACAAGAAACAGAAGTGTGTGTATAGAAGTAGTAAGATAGTTAGGGAGGATTTTGGAGTAAGAGTCAGAAATGAAATATGTGTGTAGGAAGTATAATATTAGAGTAAAAGTAAGTATAATTTTAGAGTAGGATGGGGTGGGTGGAAATTGGAGGTAGGGTAGGGGAATGAACCAAAGCTGAGTGGGCTCACCACTCTCAGGAGAGCAATACGATTATAACTAGAGAAAAGCAATTAGCAAAGAAATGCAAGTAAAACAGGTTGTCTATGACTTCCTGAGACTAAATAACTGGCATATGCAGTATAGTGTACTGGTCAAGCAAAAGAGGATAGTGGCTACCTTAGTAAGAGATCCTTCGAGTCAGGTCAATTTATAAGTGAGAGCAATCAGATTAGAACTAGAACACAATTAACAAAGAAATGTGAGTAAAACAGGTTGTCTGTCATTTCCTAAGACAAATAACTGACATATGCAGTATAGTCTACTGGTCAAGCAAAAGGGGGCAGTGGCTAACTTAGTAAGAGGTCCTTAGAGTCCATGGACTATTACACAGGGACATTTGATCACAGAACATACACGTATTTAATTAATTAATGTTAATACACAGCATGATTCTTCATGATAAATATGTACACATCAGACAATGACACAATTCTCTAGAAGCTTGTAGGTGTAGGGCTCCTGAAATACTGAGGCCAGATGTAGTGACTGCAGGCTCTGAAATGAAAGAAATAATAAATAGCTCAATTAAGCTGTTAAATTATACAGAGGAAATAAAGTTAATAATTATTATATAAAGCAGAGATGGAGAACAAAATATCCAAACTAACAAAGACAATGAGTAAAAAGAGATTTAAGGTATCACACAGTTGAAAGTCTAGCTTTGATAGATTTTTCTTTTTGTGCTTTTAACCAATTGTTTTCCTGTGTGACCTTTTTACTCATTGTTTTAGTTTGTTAGTTGGGATATTTTGTAGATACCCTAATGTTTATGGATATCAGTTGGGTACGACAACCCTATGTTTCTGAAAGTCAAACATTCCTCTTATGTTATGCTGCTGATGCCATAAGAAGGCAGAAACATTATTGTCCACAGCTAGGAGGGTTTGGCTTTATTGGCCTGAAATTGTCCATAAATAGACTTAAAAGTAAAAGTAAAAGAAAAAGTCATGGACATTCAGAATTGCCATTTAGCTGAAACACCTGATATACTTAAATGGTAATTTGCATATATATCCCATGTTGCCTCTGACACTGGAGGTTTAAAGTATCACAGAGTGGAAAGTCTAGCTTTGCCAGATTTTTCTTTTTGTGTTTTTAACCAATTGGTTTTCCTGTGTGACCTTTTTACTCATTGTTTTGTCTATTTCATTTCAGACAAATTTACTCAGTCATAGTAATGGAACTACTCAATCATCCATTTGTCCTAGATGTTTTTCATTTCTCTCCAATCTCCCAAAAATAACATCCCATCAGTGGCAAACCAATAGCCCATAATTGCCCTAAATCTCACTGCAGTAATCCTACTGTTGGCATTTAATTATAGTGTTACATGGCATCTGCTCAAAATTCCAGCTCTGCTCACTCCAGAAGACTTTCTTCCCTCAGCATATTTTTGCCTGATGTTCATCGTGTTTCACTGCTGCAGTTATTGCACTTGGGTTTTCCTGCTGTCAGACGGTCCCACACTCGGCCAGAATTCCAAAGTCTTTGTCCGGCATCGGTTGCTGTTGCTTCTTCCCTGACGTCAGTGCGCCAGGAGTATATAAGATGCAGCCGATGCCATTTTCTTCAGTCTTTCTTGCCGCGTGGTGCCCGAAGTAAAAGCAGTTCGCAAGTGCCGGTCGGCCGACTCCTGAGATTTCAAATACGATTTCAGATCCAAAATCTTCAATAAAGCTAAGTACCCCATTGGGGAAACTTTTTCTTGCCTCAGACCGATGTCAGTAAAAGTTAATAATTGTATTTCTTGTGGGAAGCAAATACCTCATAAGGATTTTCATTCTTACTGTATTCCATGCCTAGGCCCAGATCACTTTGTCACTAGCTGTCAAGTTTTGTGCTAGATTTAGCAAATGCACTATTAAATGTCGGTATGATTTTGCACGCCATTATTCTGGCCGAAGGTTTAATTATACCATGCCATTGGAGCAACTGATGACCGGAATTCACAAAAAATGCAAAGATAAGGATAAGGACAGGCATCCGAGGCCCAAAACTGACGACGAAGCCTCTTCTAGGCCAGTCACCAGTTCGCCGGTTCTCAGTGAGGCTCTTTCGCAGCCCCTGACATCCGCTACCTCAGAGCCACAGGCCCTGACCGACTCCCACGTGGAGTTGCCTAGGCCTCTGGATACTCAAGGTGTTGGGCCTCTGGAGACTAACCCTTCAGATGGGTCCGGAGCCGCTGAGCAGGCTTCGGCTTCTGAGAGTGTTTTCAGACCTTCACAGCTTACCATTGCATCTACAGTCAAGTCCAAAGCAACATTAAAGACAAAGAAACAAGTACAGCATTCATCTGGACAGGCCTCCATGCCTAAAAAGCAGATGCTCAAAATAACCGAAGACTTAATTACTCTGATCATGGGTACCCATCCCCCTCCTGATAAAAGGCCTAGGCAGGATACAGACTATGATTCCTCTGACCAGATTTCTATATATTCTGACTCCTCTTCAGACCAGGGATATTCCTTACCCGCCTATGAGGACTCTGATGCTGAAGAATCTATCCCTTCAGCCTCTCCTCCTGAGGATTATTCTTTTGGGGAAAATTTACACACCATGAGGGAGCATTTCCACTGGGAGGGCCAGGATTACTCAGAGTCCAAGAAAAAGCTCAGAGATTTTCTTTTATTGCCCCAGCACAGGCCCCTTGCTATTCTACCAGTGTTGGATATTGTGGATGATGTTTTTTCTGAATCCAGTTTAAGTCCAGATTCATTACCCCCTGCTCCAGTCAAGCCAGACAGGTACTACAGAGTCCCTGACTCACACAAATTTCTTTATAGAAACCCTGCTGTTGACCCAGAAACTATTTTGCAGGGTCCCAAAGGGGTAAAGGCCTCCACAGCTAAAAATCTAGTCCCCTCAGACAGGGATTCCAGAGCATTAGACAGATGGGGTAAGAAAGTTTACACCTCAGCAACATTAGCAGTGAGAGCTTTAAACTGCCAGTTTCACATGCTTAAATATCAACAATATTTACTGTCTCAGTTAAAACAGAAAATGAGTACAAGTGCAGAACAACCTGATTTTAAGGAAATGCAGGACTTATTGCATGCAGCTGAACAAGTAGGTAAACATACTTTGCAATGTGGTTTTGATTCATTAGAAGCTTCTTGTAGAGCAGCAGTTAACAGGATCTGTGATTCGAAGGCATGCTTGGTTAAAGGAACAAACCTTACCAGATCATGTTAAGGCAAAATTATTAGATGCTCCTCTACAGCAAGATATTTTATTTGGTGTTAAAGCAGAGGAGGTATTAAAGAAAATGGAGGATAAGGCAAAATCTATGCAAACAGTAAAGGATTTCTTACAGGTACAGCCACCAAGATTTAGCAGAAATTGGCCTATTAAAAATTGATCCTTTCCAGTGTCAGACAGGCCACAAAGAGGCAGATACAGGCGCCTAAGAGGCAGATCTCAGCCCCAAGGAACTTACAGACCACGACAGTGGGGTGCTTCAACTCCAAAAGAAGGTGAGGACAAGTCACAACCTTACAGGAAACAATCTCAATGACTTTCCCCTTCCAATGCCAAAGTCTACCCTGTTGGCAGCTCCCTTAGGGGGGGGAAACTAACACTTTTTTCACGAAACTGGTAAACAATCACCCAGGACAAATGGGTGCTGAATATTGTGTTTCAAGGTTACAGGTTCCACTTTCACACTTTACCAAGACTAAAAGGAATGCCAGACCTGCTACAAAATCAATGGGCAGAGGCACAAAAGCAAATTACAGCCCTCATGGACATGAGAGCTATTCAAAAAGTACCACAGCAGGAACAAGGACAAGGTTTTTACTCAAGACTCTTCCTGGTCCCCAGAAAGGACAAAGCCTGGAGACCCATTCTAGACCTTTCCACTCTAAATACTTACCTGGATGTTCCGAAATTCAAAACGTTGACACTACAGCAGCTCCTTCCCATGTTGGGCAACAAAGCTTGGCTTGTTACTTTGGACCTCAAAGAGGCATACCTGCATGTCCCTATCAGACAAAATTGCAGAAGATACCTCAGATTCAAAGCTGGTTCAATGCACTACCAATTCTCTGCACTGCCCTTTGGCTTATCTACTGTGCCCAGGGTCTTCACAAAGTGCCTGGCACCAGTAATTGCATTTTGCAGACAAAAAGGAATTCAAATTTATCCATACCTGGACGACTGCCTGATTCAAGCAGAGAGCAAGGACATTCTTCTAAAGCATCTGGCGTTTGTAAAAAAAGTTATTAAGTTGCCTAGGGTACACAGTAAATGAAAATAAGTCAAAACTAGTGCCCTTACAAGAGATAATATTCCTGGGTGCCAGCTTAAATACAACGGCCCAGATGGCTTATCTCACACCAGACAAACAAGGACAACTGACTCAGTATTTTCAAATGATGGCAACAAAGTCCCAACTCCCTGCAAGAAAAATTCTGCAGGCCTTGGGATTCATGGCATCCTGCATACTTCTAATTCCATATGCCAGACTGCATATGAGGAAATTACAATGGTACCTAAAAAGTGTTTGGAATCAATACTCTCACAGCTTGGAAACGGTAATACCACTAATTACCTGCCAGCAACAGGAGTTTCAGTGGTGCGCACAGGCATGTCACCTCAACAAGGGTCAGCCTTTCACACTACCAACAGCCAGGCAGACTTTGACAACAGATGCTTCAGATTACACCTGGGGAGTGCACATGGCAGGAAAATGTATTCAGGGCAAATGGACCAGAGACCAAATGCATCTACACATCAATCAAAAAGAGATGTTGGCTGTACAAAATACCCTAACAGCTTTCAAGGACCTTCTGCATCCAGGACAATTACTGTTAAGGACAGACAACACCACAGTAATGTGGTACATAAACAAGCAAGGGGGCACTCATTCTTACCCCCTATGCAGACAAGCCATGACTTTGTGAAACACAGCTCTAGCTTATCAAGTTCATCTGCAAGCACAATTCCTGCCAGGAAAGAAAAATACTCTGGCAGACGACCTAAGCAGAAACATCATGGATCCTCATGAGTGAAAATTAAATCCCCAAGTTTTCAGCATGATAATGCAAAAATGGGGGTGCCCGGACATAGATCTCTTTGCCTCCCCACTGAACTGCGAACTACAAAAATTCTGCACAAGGACTTATCACACACAAGCATGGAAAGTGGATGCTGTTTCGTTCAGCTGGAAAAGCCTACACGTTTATGCCTTCCCTCCTCTGCCTCTCCTTTCGAAGGTTCTCCTAAAAGCCAGACAAGAAAAACCACAGATGATTCTTATTGCTCCAGACTGGCCATGCCAACACTGGTACCCAGTCTTCAAGAACTTAGCTCGAGGCCCACTTTGGATTTTGCCTCAAATTCCACACCTGCTGTCTCAACAAAACAATCAGATCCTACACAGTCAGCTCAAAACCTTATCCCTGGCTGCATGGCAGATTCATTAGCCAAACAGGCAACACCTCTCTCAAAAGCTGTTATGGATGTCATTTTGGAGGCCAGAAGGCCTAGCACCAGGAAATCTTATTCAGAAAAGTGGAAGAGATTCTGTGCCTGGAACCAGGCTCAAGGCCTTGACCCTTTTGTCGCTAAAATTCCTCAGATACTACAATACTTAACTGAGATGCTGGACAAAGGACTATCCTTCTCATCCATTAAGATCCACGCTTCTGCCATCTTGGCTCATTACAACACAGATCCTCCTATTTTCTCTCATCCATTGCTAAAGCAGTACCTCAGAGGGGCAAAAAACATAAGACTGCCCCGGAGAGCACCAACACCTACTTGGGACCTCAATTTTGTCTTGGAAAAGCTCACTTTACCTCCTTTTGAGCCAGCCAATGCAGCAGAAATAAAATATATATCATGGAAAACTGCCCTGCTACTGGCAATAACCTCAGCACGAAGAGTCTCAGAACTACAGGCACTAATGGCAGTGGAGCCCTTCATCATTTTTCACCAAGACAGGGTTTCCTTAAGAACAAACCCTTCATTTATGCCTAAAGTGGTATCCAGTGTGGCTCTCAACCAAACTATTCACTTGCCAACTTTTTATCCAAACCCCCAGAATAAAGGGGAGAGAATTCTACATTCCTTGGACATACACAGACAATTATGCTTCTACTTGGACAAAACAAAAGCTTTTAGGAAAACTGAGCAATTGTTTGTATCCTATGCTGCAAAATCACAGGGAAAGGCTATTTCAAAGCAGACCATTTCAAAGTGGATAGGACACTGTATCCGGTTCTGCTACACACAGCATGAGGAGCCTGTACCATCTAACATTAGACCACATTCCACCAGGGCAACTGCAACTTCTACTGCCTATCTTAGAGGAGTATCTACCAAGGACATTTTGGAAGCTGCAACTTGGAGTTCAGTGCACACCTTTACCAAGCATTACCACTTGCCTCTTTACTCCAGATCCACAGCTGGCTTTGCCACTGCAGTGCTGCAGGGCCTCATAGCCACACCAAATCCTCTCTAGAACCAGCCACCCTGACTCAGCATTGGGATTCTTCCCAAGTGTAATGACTGCAGCAGTGAAACACGATGAACATAGTACAGTTTTGTACCTACCATAAATGTAGATGTTCGAGTGTCTTCACTGCTGCAGTCCTGGTTACCCACCCACCTTCCCCTCTTTCTTAGCTGGGTCTTATCTATATCTTTCTACACTATACTTTTTATGTGGTGTATTTGCTGGCTACTACAGGTTATGCTTTTACCTTCTGTATGTTTTGTAAGCAATATGTATTGCCTATCCTTTTGGGGGCACCTGACATCTGGGGCAAGAAAAACTGAAGAAAATGGCGTCGGCTGCATCTTATATACCCCTGGCGCACTGACGTCAGGGAAGAAGCGACAGCAACCAACACCGGACCAAGACTTTGGAACTCTGGCTGACTGCGGGACCGCCTGATGGCAGGATAACCCAAGTGTAATGACTGCAGCAGTGAAGACTCTCGAACATCTACATTTATGGTAGGTACAAAACTTTACTTTATCAAACTTTTGGAAAATATTCTAGAATCTGCAAAGAAGAAGAAACCCTTATAGTACTTTTAGTATGGTTTTATAAAAGATGTTTGTACTGTGATTGTTATTTAAAATGTTATTAACTTAATCCTTGCCAACATGGAAAAGGTATCCTCATGAGGGCCACCTCTGTAGACATGAGGGAAAGCAATTAAGCCAGCAGACTACTCACTCCTAATGAACAAACAAAGTTATTGGGTTTAAAGAAGGTCCTATTAAAAGAGTACAAAGTTATCTAATTAATTAACCTTCCAAATACATTCTGTGGACGCTTCTAACATGGGATATTTTAAATCTTAGGTATCACAGTGTTCAATGTTAGGCCTCATACTCCGCTTTATTTAATGATTTTTTTTTTCTTTTTGTGATACACAAATTAAGTGTTGCTTTACTTGGGTCATGGCTTGTCCCAGCTAACTGACTTCAGCAGAGAAACTGGAGTTGAATCCTGCTTCACTTCTGTTCTACCCCTAATTCTCCAGCCATCCCTAAAACTCAAACTTTAATACTAACCATCTCCATCACCAGCTTACTCACTTCCCCTTCCTAAAAGCCACAAACTATCCAAAGTTACATCATCATCGTCATCATTATCACCATCATCATCATCACAATAGCTCATTAACAATATTCCCTCTACACATTAACACATAAAGATGTATAACATGCTGTAGCATCCAACCACTGTGACACATAAACACATACTCTGCCTTATGCTGTATCAGTCTTTTTCAGTAACTTTACATAATCATCTTCATTCCTGAAGAGTAACTATTCTAAACTGCACAATGCTCATTAATGCATTAACATGTAAATTACCAGCGCACTCTCTCAAGGCTAACATCCTACCGCTCTCTCCTTCACCCCAAATTCTTTCCTAGCTCTTCCTCTACATCTATACAAGACACTGATGACTACATAGTAACAATTTCTCCTACCCTATACAAATGTACTACATTCACCTTTCCAGGGTTACCCACCTGACACTGTTTCAGACTCAGCACATACTAGTCACATTATTACAAGCTGAATATAAATGCCCTCCATCAAAACACTCACATCCCACCATGCACCATATTTCATTGTGAGGACATTCACCCTTACCCTGGTCTAAAAAACAACTTATCCCACTCTCATTCCAAGCCAGACAGTAAAGTTCTTCTAAGCGTCTTAATATCAATCTAAGAAGTATGCACAATACATTCACAGTTCAATGTACATGGATTTCTGACCACTTCCCAGACATCCTCTCCATAACACAAACTTGGCTAAAACCACAAACCACAGATCTGTAAATTTTTCCTTCATGCTACAGTACACTAAGCACTGATAGGAAAGAAAAAAGGAGGTGAGGTAGCCATTTTGTACTCTAGCACACTTCACTTTAATCCCTAACAACACACCACTCCCTAGTTCGGTAATGCTGAACTAATTATCTCCTTCCACAAATTGCCAAAGCACTCTTGCGCTCCATGTTCTAGTGTATTTCTGGTATTCAGAAATAAATGTCAGTATTGAAGACTGTGCCCCTGACCTCTTATGCATATATTGGCTGTCCCACTCACACTACCCTAGCTACACCTCTACATCTACTAGTGGAAAAAGACCATGCGTGAGGATTACACATTTTTTGGAAAGTTTGTTTATTATATTTTGTTAATAAATGATGAGGTATGTTTGAAAGAAAGAAAGAATACGGACACTAAATATATGAAAATCTTGAAAAAACATCATCTAAGTTCCAAAAGAATTTAGCAAGCTATGAACAATTTTGGGATATAATTTTTCAAGTAATTACTTGTTATGGACTAATTGTATGAGCAACTCCCCCAGACATTTTCAGTCAGGGGCTTAACTTAGCACTCTCTGTTAGCTATAATAAGCCACTAGTTAAATTCATAGCAAGTGGTTTGCTACAGCTTAAAGAAGAAAAAGGACTTTTTCTTGGACTTACAAGTATGGAAGGAGCTTTTTCTTTCTGTTTTGGTTCTGTCAGTTGATGGAGATGCTAGATTGAGGAACAGAAAATACAAAAAAAACAAAATTACAGACTCTGGAAAAGCTAAGCAAATAGATAACATGAATTAATTTAATGATACAAAGCTTTCAGGTAGAAATCCCCTTCTTCAGTGTATTCTCAAAACAAAATTTAAAGATACAAAGACCCCATTTTATAAAATATTCAGCAAAACATGTGACACACCCCACAATCATGATCCACAATCAATTAATACACATCTTTATAAATACAAAAAATAAAACATTCAAAATAAAATAGGCTAAAATATCAATATTATATTAGTACCTAACTCTATAAGGCAACTCTCTCTCTCTCTTTCAGCTTTTCCCGGTTAGGGGTCGCCACAGCGGATCACCTTGTCCGCTCACGATTGGCAGTTAAGCTTTTACAGTGTCGAGTTGCCAGCCTTGGTGCCCAACCTTCTACAGAAGGCACACACATGCACGCACTAACGCCTAGTGCTCGTTTTAGCATGTCCAATCCACTTGCAGCATATCTTTGGGGATGTGGGAGGAAACCTGAGCACCTGGAGGAAACCCACACGACCACAGGGAGCACATACAGACTCTGCACAGAAGACACCCCAGCCAAAGATCAAACCAGAAAGCCTCTTGCTGTGAGGTGACAACACTAACCGCTGCACCACCGCGGCCGTCCAAAATCTATATGGCAACTAATGTAAACAATTTTGCTTTAAGGCAACTAATGTAAACAATTTTGCTTCATTTTAAGAACTGGTTTAATGCTGACCATAGTATTAACACCAGATTCAGAATCCACATGTAAATGAATAATCCCATTGTACTCACAGACCTCAAGTCTATTATTCACATCTCCACCCCGGATGCTCTTCTTAACAATCTGCACAACCCTAAATTTAAAGTCATGGTCAATACCACTTTCCATAACATGTTTTGCTAGTGCATTTGTAGCGACACATCTGAATATCTCCTTCAATTTATGTATACATTTTATACATGTAGCCAAATAAACAATATTAAAAGTATTGCAAGTTGAGAGGCAACTGAATCAAAAATTTTTATTTGTCTTGGGATGTATAAAAAAATTCTCAGCCACTATGTATCTGCAGCTTACGCAGTTAAAACACAGAAAGGTTCCAGACCTATTTAATTGAAAAGCACTTATGTTGTGTGACATGCCTTTATAACACAATAGTTTCCTCAGAATGGAATAATTCCTATAGGCAAAATTTGATCTTTCACCAATAATCTGCTTTAACTCCGGCATACTTTGTAGGATGCTCCAGTTCTTCGAAATAATATTTTTTACTGCACTTGTTCTCCTATTAAAAGTAGTAGTATAATGTAATGGACCTTGTTTACTTATACTGGCTGTAGCATTATTATGGGATGTATGTTCCTTAAAGTATGGCTTAGCCAAGTTACATCAGTCTTTCAAAACCTCAGATTTGATATTATTCAAAAGTTTTTCATCATACCCTCTCTCTCTTTGAACTCTAATATCATCCTATCCATTTGCACTAAACATTTGTCATCAATCCGTTTACTTGTACAAATTGACTTTTGACTATGCCCTTAAAAGTATGAGGAACATACATATTATACCTATTTGCATACCTATTGGCTTGAACTTTTTTCTGAAAAATACATGCGTTAATTCCATCATTCATTTTTAGCCAACTTCACATCCAAAAAAACATATGTTATTCATAGAAAAGTTAGCTGCTGCTAGATTGAGGAACAGCCCAGGGCTCCAGAAGAGCTAGCTATACCATGGATGGCCAGTCTGTCATTCTTACATTAGCATACAATTAAAATGAAATCAAAATATTAGAAATCTTAAACCAAAATCCAGTCTCAGCCTAGTACTAGGGATCACATTTTTTAAATATTTTCCATTAAAAATTTACATGAATAATAACTCCTTTTCAGTTGGCAGAAACATTTTCCACCCTCTTACATGCACTTTTACATTTTCATTTCCTTTTACTTTGGCCTGCCTCTGTTTTTGCTAGTATTTTTTTTTCTTATGACTCCAGGTATTTTCTACCTAGGTATATTCTTGGGTTTCTAGCAACCCTGCTCTGTGCTAATCTCTTTCTATATTTCACAGCTGTGTAAATGTCTTCCTTTTATACTAAGCTAAGAAGTGGTCTATTTACACTATTTGCCCCCACATTGGTCATTTCTTATTTCTTATTAGTCATTTATTTCATAATACCATATGCATCTACTATGCTGATTGCCTTGACTCTTTTCCATTTTCTTGTTACTGTTTTTAACTACGAGCATGGGTAAACCTGCTAATGACCCCAACAAAAATATCCCTGAGTTAAAGTGAATGAACCACTGAAAAGCTTTCTTAACATCTCTTGCAGATCAACTTTAAACCTCTCTAATGATGGAACGGACTAAATATATAAGTTCACAGTCACATTTTACTTCTTGTCTAGTCCTCCAGCATCTACTATGCAGTTGTGTGAACATCTTGCATAATTTATCTGGGGTATAAAGTAGTTGTACAAGCATTTCCATATGGATATTCTAAATTGCTTGGGTTTGGTACCAAATCTGAGGCCATGATATACATTATATCTTGTCACTGCTGTGTTGTGTAGTATTTATTTAGTTTCCTTTATACTCTTTTTTTTGTGTCTGTTCTTGATTTTTATAATTATCATGCAGAGCCTTATAAACTCTACTTATTAACATCATGTGTTGAGAGTCAGACTGTTTAGCCTCAATAATTAGATTAACTTACATTAGTTTTATTGTCTACAACCTTCTTTGTCTCTCTAGTTCCTTCCATTTAGCTAGCAGTCCTTGTAAATGGACAAATTCAGTTTCATAAAACCCACATTTCTCCTTTGCTTTTTTTTCCAGGTAATAATTATTTTCCTTTCTCTTTGTTGTTCCAAAAATCTTGACTTTTTTCCACATTCCACTGCTTCTTCACTTTCCACACACATTCCACAGCACTCTGTGTCTTAAGCTGTACTAGTCCAAAAGGACATAGCTCTGCCTTCCATGTCCTCATTTGTTTTCTTATGGTAACTGTTTTAATTATGTTGTATATTCATGTCATTATGATGATGTCTTTATTTATATATTTTTTTATTTTACTTATATTTTAGGCTTGAATTCAAATACCTAGTCTATATGCCTTTTGGTTGTAATCAACTGGTCCCACGTTGCCTTATACAATTTTGATCGTTTTATGTAAACTAGTCTTAATTGTGTCACCTTATAACATCATTGCAAGTTTGGCATTCCTAGGCCACCTTATTCGGTCAGTAAAATGAGTTTCTTCCAACTCATTCTGGGACTTTTGTCCTCGCAGATAGACTCTCTCAACTCCTCTGGAAATATTTACCGTATTACACTTTCTGGTTGTTGGAAGTATGCTTGTTATATGTTATTAAGGTCAAAGGGATCGCAAACATTTTTACTGACATAATTTTATGGTCTAGATCTAAACTTGTCATCTTCTATTTCTTTAGTTTCTCCCATATTTTAACCCATTTAATCCTGAGCAACAGGGGCTAATTAATACCATTGCTTCCTGAGGTCTTGAAAGTCAGGAAATCACTTACTTCCTGAAACCTTTTCCTCAAAATCCTCTACTCCTTTACTGAAAACACACTGAATATAGGATCTGAAATATATGCTAAATGATGTGAGTAACAAAAAAACGTAAAATATGAAAGCCCTTCAGTAGACATCAGGCTATATACTAGTCTTACTATTAAAGTTCTATCTGTAGACATGGATTTTACACCCCAGATTTATGAAAGAAAAATAATATTTTATTTGCTAAAGATTACTAGTTTTATAGTCAAACAAAGGGTTATATCTCTGTAGGTGAGCAAGACAGAGGCAAAATGTCAGAGAAAATTGTTTACCCATATAATAGCTTTCCAATGATGTATGACAAGACAGGGTAACATACTGACGTTTTGTGATAGTGTAGAATTTATTCAAATTATGCATTTAATATTTTGAGACTGTTTCAAAATAATATTAATCTACAAAACCATGCATATTAGATGTAAGTATCAACTGTAATATTATATGCATTAATGTTTTATATATGATGGCACCATTTGTACACCTCTGGCTCATATATTTTTATGAAATTAATGAAGTTATGAAAATATATTTAATAGCCATAACTGCTTTACCTAAACAGCATTTGTATCCCAGAATGTTTTCAAATTACTCAGCATGTTTTAATGTCATTTTTTACTAAGACTCACTGCTTGCACACACCACCCCAAAATGACATCACATTTCATTTTTGCATTATTAATGTAAACATGGAAAATATCTCACATTTTTCATAACTTTTTGTAAACACTCATTAATAACTCCATCTTTGTATAGCACATGCTGACTAGTTTGGTATGCATTGCTTAGCAAACCATGTAAGCTTACAGATGTCACATTACTGCCTTCATTTTTGGTATGAATCTGTACCAGAACTTCAGAAATTAGACTTTGAAAACACAGACAGTATTACTAGTTTTTGGAGTGTAACAAAGTCTCCTGTAATGACAAATATACTTTTACAGGATATACAGGAACTCTGTTCACCTGAAGACTATACCTTTTTAGGAAGAGTAAGTTAATCCTATTTCCTCCCAGGAGTCTTTGCTGCACTGTGTGCTTCCGTAATGATTCATACGCTTAGATATTTCATCATGTAGTGACTCCATAAAGAGCTGTATTGTTGAAATAGTTCAGAAGTTATTGCTTAGTCATTTAACCAAGCTGGACTCTTCATGACCTCAAGGACTTTAAAAAGCCAGGCCTGTCTGCCAAAAACTGTTTCTTTTAATTCTTGTACATTCTTATTCATTTATTCAGTGATGCTATCCATTCATCTTAGCATCTATCGTCCCCCTTTTTTTTACCTTTGATCTTTCCCATCATCAGTGTTTTCTCTGATGAACCCTTTCTTCGAATTATCTGGCCAAAGCGTATCTCTTTTAATTTTACTATCAGACTTCCAATGAGCAGCCTGAGTTTATTTCCTGAAGTACTGATTGATTGGATTTTCTTACAGTTAGTACAATTTGCAAAGGTTTTCTCCAGCACCACAGTTTTCTGGCGAACAGTCTTACTTACAGTCCAACTCTTACAGCCATTTGCTATTACTGGGAAAACCATAGCATTGACTATACAGACCTTTCTAGATAATGTGAGGGCTTTTTTTTTAATATTTCTTTTAGATTTTGCCATAGCTTCAAAAAAGCTAAGATCTTTTAATTTCATGGCTGCAGTTACCATTTGCAAAGACCTATTAGCTTGGCCAAGTAAAGTCTATTACTTCATTGCCATCAATTTTCAAATACTGAATGTTGAGCAGCACACCAGATTTTGCACTTTCTACTTTCACCTTCATTAAAAGGTTTTCAAATTCTTCCTCAATTTCAGATATCAGAGTAGTAGTTCAAAAGTAGGTGTATAGTTAACTGTTATAGCTTTAGTTTTACTCCTCTTTATCTTGTAGCCTGCAATGAAGTTTAAATAAATATTCTAAGTCCCTGTCTGGATCTGTAATATACAGGATAACCTCATCAAAAAAGAGTGATTTTTTTCTTCTAACACACCTCAGTTATACCCTTTTATCATAGAGTTTCTAATCTTTTCAGTTAATGGTTCTAAATAAACTTCAAAGCATGTGTGTGTGTGTGTGTGTGTGTGTGTGTGTGTGTAATGTGGGGGGTGCCATCCTTACTGTACATTCCTGAGACTGAGCCCAACCAGCCTTAACCATAGCTGTTGACTTTTAGCATATTTCCTTAATCAATGTAAATAATTTCTTACGGAACTGAAAATGTTTAGTATTTGCCAGAAACACTTCCAATGCACCTGTCAAATCCATTTTCAGCATCCAAGCTTATGAGGAATGACAGTTTGTTCTTCCTTTCAACTTCCTCTTGAATCATCAGAGTTTCCTTTATGTTATCAAAAGTTGGCCTCCCATCAAAACCATGCTGGACCAGGTCAATTAATGTTGGAGGTAGCTTTGGTACTTTTCATGTAATCATCCCAGTAGAGACTTTCAGGATTCAGTATTGATACTGGCCTGTATGAGCCAGAGTCTGTCAGAGGCTTACACTTTTGGAATCACAGTTATTATTGCCTTGTCCCCCCCCCCCCCAAGATTTTACTAAAATGGGAGTGCCAGTATTTTATCAGTTCTTTTCCTCCTGCTCTCTGAACTTCAATTATGATGCCATCCTTTCCTGGGGTCTTACCTGTCACCTGTGTATTAATTGGCTCCATTACTTTATTTAACATTATAAAGGGTCATTAGACTCTCCACTTCCTGTCCTGACAATCTAGGGAGATCTAGACTTTTGAAAAGCTGAGTTATGTTCATGATTCCTTCATTATCTTTATTTTCTTCCTTTTTTAATTTCTGCAAATGATTTGGGTTTCTAAACACGCAACAGGAATGGACTCCATGCCTGAGTCAGGGTATGATTAAAGTTAATGATATTAGTATTTTTTTAATCATTGCTGTTGCCAATAGTGGTCTTGCCAGCACCAACAATGTTCCAAGATTTGCTTCCTTCTGCAATTCATACACAGGTGCATGTATTGGAAGCACTTTAAGAACACCGGAATACTATTTTTATCAATCATATTGCTCTTGCTGCTGTTGCAACTATCTGGGTTTCTTTATACCATATTGCTCTAGTTTTTGCTTGCATATCTTGGTATTTTGTGGCCTTGTGTCTTTCAGTACACAGGGCAATATGAGCACTAGGTGCAGCTATTTCATTGAGTAATGGTTCTTTAACTGCTGTATCTGTTTTTCTTGCTTCTCTTTTCTTAGCTACTGGTACTGGAAAATCCCATGTGATCATAACTTCATTTTCATAATTCTCTGAGGTTGATGTTTCCAGTGCATCCCAGCTAACTCTGTGTTGTAATATGTGTACAATCCATGATGCAACAGTCATACCACATTGTTTTGCGTTTCAGTATACAGACCCTCAGTCATCACTATAGTCTAACCAGCAAAAAGATGTACAAACATTTATAGTTCAGTATGACACAGGGCTTGCATTTGTCTGTATCTACCACTTCTTCTATAAACATTTGTAAAACAGCATGTATGTAACTTGCTATCTTGAGCTTTTTTATCTTTTGGTTTAAATTAACCTCCGTGTAACCATTTGTGCAAAAAGTCTTAGGTTTATAGGTTCATATGATATACTAGACTAAAGAACACCAGGATTAGTCCAATCCACCTGCATCCCTATATACCATGGTTGTTTATTAGGAGAGGATATGTTAGATAGGCAGGTTCTAGAGGTTATGAGGGGGGAGGTTTGTTAGTTCAGGCATTACTGTCTGCCTCTGTCTATCGGAAACATGGTAGCCAGACCCAGGGTGAATTTCTGATTTTCAACCCACTGGACAAGGTTATGTTGAAATAAGGTTAAGGGTGGACTCTATTTCACATGGATAGGGAGCCTGCTCCAGAGCATGGACATCATCTGAGACACATATCTGTCTTTCCAACATGTCTTATATATATCTCAAGCAAAATTTAAATCCTTGGATCAAGTGGTTCTGATGCTGTTTGTTTTGCATGTATGAAAAAGGTCCATCAGAGCTGGATCCAAGGATGCCTTGTTTGCCATGCATAGATTGCCTCTCAAGTAAACTGTTGGAGACAGAGTGTAGAGATAGGAAGTTAAGGCAATCTGTATAAGACAATGTGTTTGTACCTTGGATTCTCCTGATAAGGAACTTTTGTGGGCATTCCAACTATTGCATATATCTGGTCAGGCACATGCCGAAGGGGGCATAATACTCAATGATGGATCTGATGAGCCAGAGTCTGTCAGAACCCTTGTGGACCTGAACTTCATTGGACCTGGATGCCATGCCCTTAATTGTAAGTTGGGTGACATAGAATTATTTTCTTACTATATTTGACACATGTTGGTCATTGGCCAGATTACTGTCTACACATGTTCACAGATCTCTGACTAGTGGGTCAAGTCTTAGGAGTGTCTTACTGATGGAGTAATTAGCCTGGGTGGCAGTTTTCCCAAAAGGCACTATAATGCATTTCTTGGCATTGAGATTTAGTCTGCGACTTTGGCACCAATTATTTGTCTGTATTAGATCCAATTGTAAGATGTTTGTGTCATGGAGGGAATCTATGATAGCTCCTAATTTTCAGCCATTTGCTACCTTGGTCAGCTAAAGGCCCTTGATATTAACCTTTACCACTGAAAAGTAGATGCCAAATAGAAGTGGTCACTGCAAAAAGGCCTGAGGTACCCCCCTGGTGACTGGTCTGTTAGTGGAGATGGTGTCACCAGTCCTGACTTCCTGGGTCCTGTCTGTGAGCCAGCTAGCAATTCAGCTACTTATGTAGGGGTTTATGCCCAATTCAATGAGTTTGTCAATTATACCTGAGTGAGGTATTGTACTGAACACCTTATCCATGTCCAGATAGGCCGTATACAACATTTTCCTCTCCTCCATTGCCTTGGTAACCTTCTCAAACAAGTCCATCAAATTCAGTAGGCATGACCTTCTCTTGACAAAGCCATACTGGACTGGGTTCTGTGTTTGAAGGCTGAATATGTCTTTGCTGATTATTTTAATGATAATTTGTTGCTTGGCTTTGCATATTAGACTAGTCAGACTAATAGGTCAACATGTGATTGTTCCAAGAGATGCTCATTATTAGATCATTATTGCAGTAACCTAAACTATTTGAGATACATCCTGTAATATACTTAGCGGTGTGCAACTCTTGTTTAGGTTTCTATATTGGCAAAACCAACAAAAGGTTAAAGGATAGGATCTTCACCATACATATCTGTCATTTGGCCATCTTCCATAGCTTTAAGGCCATTTCCACATGTCAGTATATCTGCTGAGGCATGAAGACATATAAAAGTAGTTGGGTCTATATTACTTCATTGAAAGCTTAATTGAGTGACTCGCTAATAGTCAAACTCAAATCAGCAAAAGCTCAATTTAGTGAATGACTGTTCCAACTAAACATTTCTTAGGGAAAAAAATAGTAGGCCAGCTACCAACCGGAACAAATACAACAACATTTAAAACCCTGCAAAGTGGTCCCACCCCCCCAATGGGGGAGATTTGCCTCCACACCACTTAAGGTATATATACCAACACCGAGATCACACTACAGTCAAGAAAAGGGCAAATCCCTGATGATGGCCAACCATGTCCTTTCCCTAGGAAATTTTTCACTGAAAAGATCATTCGCTTAATTGATCTTTTGCTGAATAGGGTTCGACGAATAGCGATTCGCTCAATTAAACATTCAATGAAGTGATATAGACCCATACAGGTACCAATATTTAAAATGTTCTTGCCGTTGAAGCTACCCATAAGACTCATTCTTAGCTGTGCCTTTTCAGGTTCATGAGTTGGCTTGTTTCAACTGGACAGACAGGTACCCCTTTTGGGACTCCCTTCCTATTTTTGCATTAAAAAAAGTGCATCTTTTTGTGTGATTTATGTCTAAAAGAAAAGGGAAATCTTCATGTGGGTGAAATTACCTCTACATATCACCACATGGTCTGACTTTTTTGCTTGGCTGAGGAACAAGACATCAGTCCTGTTTTATGTGTAAAATTTTATTCCCAAAAGCCTTAAGAGAAGATGTAGTTCCTTGTTTTTAGAATATCAAAACCTTAAGGCTTTGACAAGTAATATTATGGAGTGAGTTCCAGTTTGTCGGACATCCCTTCTCCAATACCCAACAAGAGAAAAGCTTTTAAAGACAGTTCTGTTTCCATTTTGGCATTGTCTCTGTCTTGCCATTTGACAGGTAACTCTGCTGTGTCCATGTCATATGCAAACCTCATTATGAATTATTGGGAAGAACAGCATGTACTTAACAATGACCTATACAAACAAAATATTACATTTTATTGTCTTTTTGTAGATGACATTTTTATTGTATGGGGAGGTAGCAAGGGAGAATTAGACATGTTTATGACATATATAAATAATATGAATGATTTCTTGAGGTTCACTATGCATTGTTCAGGTGAAGTGATAGATTTCTTGGACATACGTATAGTCATTAGTACTGTAGGTGAAGTCAGAACATTATTGTTTAGGAAGGAATGCTGAAAAAACAGTTTACTGTCATTTGACAGCATGCACCCCAGGCACATATACCCTAATGTGGTGAGAGGCCAATTTATGAGGGTATCAAGGCTGTGTACCCAAGGCATAGACTTTGAAAATAACATGGATGCTATGGTAAATCTCTTTGTTAAGAGAGGATATAAACAGAATATATATTAGATCTTAATAGTGGCTGTGGATGCAAGGATAGGAATTCGATTGCAGCCACCTATTTTTCTAGATGCAATTGTATGGATACAGATAAAAGCAACATGCTGGTGGACCCAAATTTAAGATTTGGTATTAAGTATATCAGCAACCATAAATCAGAATGTGAAATCATATATAGGAATTGGATTTTGCTTATGATTGACCCCAAAACAGCAGAGATATTTGGTCCTTCCCCACATTTTCTATATAAGAACTGTAAAAATTTAAAGAGGCAATTATGTGATGGGTACACAAAGAATATAGAAAACAAACATATTCAGTCAGTTAGAATGGGCACTTATATGTGCCGTCAGTGTAGGGCATGCACATATATATGTAAAGAACAGGATTTTAAACATCCAAGGTTGGATTTCGTCTTTCGACCGAGGTTCTACGCAGATTGCACTAGTAGCAATGTAATATACTTAGCGATGTGCAACTCTTGTTTAGGTTTCTATATTGGCAAAAAAAAAAAAGGTTAAAGGATAGGATCTTCACCACTTGTATGAGATTAGAACACATAATATGAACAATGCATTAGCAAAACATGTAGAAGAGAATGCAGGGCACACCTTTGTTTTTAGAGTGCTTCAGATTGTACATAGGAATCACAGAGGTGGGGACTTGAGAAATTACACTGAAACAGTAGAACTTAAATGAAGTTTGAAATTACAGGGTGATAGATAACCTGGATTGAATACGACTGTCTCTTTAAATCCTGTTTTGAAAGAACGTAAATTGATGTAAAACTATGGTTGGCTAAGATATAATATGGAGGTGTTCTTCATTGGTCATTCATCTATTTTTAAATGAGTGTAAAAAATTGCTTTTTTAGGATCTGAAGAAGCATTGGTTGTCCAACGTGAAAGCGCTTATCTGTTTTTATTTGTTTTAATAAAAGCTTTATGGTTTGTGAGCCGTGGTGGTCTAGCCAAGTTTTTTATGCATTGCTGTGTCCATGTCGGATCCCTCAAACCACCCATCTGCTTGTTTCAGCTGCTTTGATATTGCTTTTCATGAAGCCACTAAGAGATGAGAGACAGCCCCCCACCAAAGGCCACTAATTTTCTGCTTCAGTAAGGGGAGAATCCCTCTTGCTGGGACCAGAGAAGGAAATGGATGTCCACCCTTTTTACACCTAGACAGGAGAATCAGATACCTGAGGAGAAGCCCATATGTCACAGGGCTCTTTTTCTCTACTGACTATGAAGAGAAGGACCTCTAAGCTCAACCATACATATGCTCCTTTGATTCCTTTATCGATAAAAGCAAAAGAACAGTTGTTTTCATTTGCCAAAGGCTAATTTAAAACTTTCAACTCCTTTCAGGTGAAGTCATCTTCACAGTCTAAAAGAATGAGGCCCCCTTCCCTTCAGATACTTATTCAGACTCTGATGTGCAGAGAGTGGGTTTGGATTATCTCTCCCAAGTTTCTACCCCAGAAAGTTAGGAATCTGAATGTGAAGAAATATACATCTTCTGACTCTTTAATGGAGGCATTATGCTTTTCTGACACAATTGGCAAAATGAAAGAGTTAATTAAGTGGAAACAAAAGGAAATATCTGAGACCCAGCAGTGATAGTACAAGTAACGTCAATATTCTCTGCAATGTGTGGTTATTCATGCAGCTTTGGAAGATGCCTTTAATGCAGCAAGCAGTTCTTCAGATAGTCAGTCTCCACCTACCAGAAAATCTGATAAATTATGCAAAGTCCCTAAATTCCTTTTTAGGAATCCTAGGGTAAATCATTTTTCTTGTTTCTCTCTCAAAATCAACTTCTTCTAAGCATCTCCTGGCTTCCAATCCCATTCCTTTAGACAAGAATGGCAGAGCCTTTGATAGATTTGGAAAGAAGGTTCACAATTCTTCTACTTTAGCCTTCCAAACAGTTAACTACCAAGCCCATACATCATGTCAAAGTTTGTTCTACCTTCCTTGGAGAATACAAATACATACATTTTTGACCTTCCTCCTTCAGGGACAAAGGCATCTTTAAATATTGTACTTCCCTCAGTGTCTCAGGTTATGAAACCCTCTTTTAGATGCTTCTATGATGCTGCTGATATTGTTTTCAGAGCTGCTGCCATGGGGTCTGTTATGGCAGAAATTTGCTTGGTTGCATATTCATAATTTACCAGGGGATGCTAAAACTGAAATTTTCAATGCACCTCTGGATAAAGAACTTTTGTTTGGAACTTCTTCTGTTGAGGTTCTCAAGAAATGAGATGAAAGGTGTAGAATTAATAGAAGGGGTTTGACAGATTTTTTTAACCCAATTTCTCCACATATAACAAATTTGCATTCTAGCCCAGGGCCCTTTTATAAGATGTCTTTTAAGCAATCCTAACAAACGTCAGGTAAACAAACCCTTGAAAAGCACTGGAAGGGCAATTCCATAAAGAAAAGGGGAGTTTCTCAAGTCCAAGGGCAGTCCATAAAATCAGAATGACTACAGCCCCCTTCAATCCTCTTTACTTCCCCACATTGTCAACCCCTAATTCTCTCTGAAAATCTATATTTCCCATATCCTTCTCTTTCCCTCTCTCATAGGTTCATAGGTTAGTACTAGGCTAGCTGCCCTTGCAAGCCATTTTAAGCCTAGCCAATTATCCCTTGTGAGATTCAAACTCTGTACTTTGTATTTGTAAGGCAAACACCTTAACCATTAGGCCACCCCTGTCTGTCTCCTTCCCTATCCATCTCCCTCTTCTTGGCACCATGTCACTTTGTAGTCTGAGGTTCTAGGAGTAATACAGAAAGGATTCTGATGGCAGTGGGACTCACCTCCTTCTTTCTAAGGAATTCCATTTCATCCATTCAATCAAACGTCCCTGTTTCATCCTATTGTAGATCTCACACTTTCTCAGGGAATAATAAAACTGTCCCACTAGAACAAACAGGAGGAGGATTTTATCCTTGATATTTATGGTACCCAAGAGAGAGAGAGAGAACATGGAGACCTGTGTTTGACCTCTCATGTCTAAGCCTACACATCGAGATCTCAGAATTTGAAATGTTCGCTCTACAGTCTGTTTCCCCTCTTTCCTTATATGAGTTTTCTAGTTACCCTAGCTTTAAAATATGCCTACAATCACATTCCAGTTCACAGAAACTTCAGACACGTTTTAAAATTTTCTGTACCTGTTTCACATTTCCAGTTCTTTGCTTTATCCTTTGGATTGACAACAGTTTCAAAAGTGTTTACAAAGTGTCTGGCTTCAGTAGCAGTCTTTTTTCAGGTTAAAAGGCATATATATTTTCCCTTATTTAGATAACTGCCTTACTTTTGCAGACTATTTTTTAGGTTGACAAGAGTTTCTCCGCCTTGTAAAGAGCCTTCTTCATAACCTAAGTTATCAACTAAACCTAGAAAAATTGCAGTCCTTGTCACAGGATATCTCACTCATGATGGCCTTCTTTCCTGAGAACAAGGTGAACTTTCAGAAAGCACAGTTCTGGATCTTGACCTTCCAAAATCACACAGCAGCATGGAACTAACAAAGGATATTAGGAATTATTGTCTCTAGAAATGATTCCTCTAGCCAGATTACATATGAAAGTAATGCAAGGGTTTCTGAAATCAGCCCGGACTCAGCACCAGCACTTCCTATAATTTGAAATTTCAATGTTGCATTCTGTCAAGAGAGACCTGCTCTGGTAGATGAATCCGTTATCCCTCAATCAAGGTTTCTTTTTCTCCCTCTAAATTGCTATCCAATCTGTAACTAAGGATGTGTCAGATGTTTGCATCGAGGGTCGTCCCCATGGATGTATATGTGTGTGTGTGTGTGTGTGTGTGTGTGTGTGAAAAAGGTCTTTGAGACTACCAGGAGAAAAAGAAGTGCATATGAGTTTTCTAGTTACCCTAGCCTTAAAATATGCCTACAATCACATTCCAGTTGACAGAAACTTCAGACACGTTTTAAAATTTTCTGTGCCTGTTTCACATTTCCAGTTCTCTGCTTTATCCTTTGGATTGACAACAGTTTCAAAAGTGTTTACAAAGTGTCTGGCTTCAGTAGCAGTCTTTTTTCAGGTTAAAAGGCATATATATTTTCCCTTATTTAGATAACTGCCTTACTTTTGCAGACTATTTTTTAGGTTGACAAGAGTTTCTCATCAAGACAATGATGGTGTTGCTAAATGCAATCAAAATCTGAACCATCTGTGGGTTCCAAGACTTTCTGTTAGTCATTGCAGACAACATCGCAGTAATGTGATATATAAAGAAACAAGGGGGATCAGATCCTACCCCCTATGTAGATTAGCAATGCCAGCCTGGAACTTCATTGCAACTTAATGTATCCCTACAGGATATCAACAATATAATCCCACGAAAAGTTAATGCTCCCGCTAGGCAAGCCAGACGTAAAAACCAATAATAAAACACACAAAGCGAGAGCAAAGCAATGAAGGGTTGCCAGATGATTATTTAAACCCATTGTTAACTTTTGCAACAGGTCTGATGAAGCTATTGGCGAAAGCTCTTACCTGTGGTGCACTAGTAAAATCGTTTTATGGTTGATGTGACTACCATTCAGTCTATTATAACATCTACGTATATGGAATATTGACTTTGGAACATTGTTTTTTACATGGTTATCTGGCAACCCTTCGTTGCTTTGCTCTCGCTTTGTGTGTTTTATTATTGGTTATCCCTACAGGATACTTGCATTTTGTTAGAGTAATATTTTGTGGCTGAGCAGGACCAGGATGAACCCCATGAATGGAAGTTACATCTCAGGGTCTTTCAGATTATCCTTGTGTGGGGAAATCCTCAAGTAGATCCGTTTGCCTCTATTCACAACAGAAGGTTAAAGAAGTTTTGCATTAGTTCTTTTTACACAAAGGCCTAGACAGATGTCTTCCTGTTCCCATGGATGGTGATGTTCCTGTATGCCTTTCCAGATCCAGTAGGACTCGCCAAAATAATACAGATATCTCACTTTTGGCCTTGGCAGTAGTGGTTCTCCCTTCTTTTGAGAATGGCCAAGGGCAATTACCACAAGCTTCCTCACAAGATGGATGTACTCACACAGGATGGGAGCTCTCTTCTTCCCTACAACCTTCACGTTCCACAACCTGGATGATACAATTTTAATACCTTTTAAGCACCTTTTTTCCTGAAAACATGCAGCATATATTAAAGGAGGCTAAGAAACTTGCTACTAGAAAGTAATTTATGACAAAGTGGAAGATATTTTCTAGTTGGTGCCATCGATTGAAACAAGATCCATTTAAATCTCATCCCCACTGGTTCTGCAATATTTGTGTGAGTTATTATGCTCTGGCCTTTCTTATTCTACTATTAAGATTCATCTTTCAGCCATTCCTGCCTGCCTTTCCATGAATCTCCCCCTTTCTTCTTTATATCAAGTGAAGTAGTGTCTGCAAAGGGTTTTACATATTTATCTACCTTGAAAACAGGTGACTCAACATAGGATCTTAGCTTTATTTATTTATTTATTTACATTTGTTGACCGGGAATGTCCGACTGGACACAGGTCCATTTTCAGCGGAGGTCCGGGGAGAAAAGTTCCACAAATTAAAATATTACAGACATAGTTACAGATGAAGAATCCTAGCAATTAAAATATTACAAACATAGTTACAGATGAAGAACATAGTACATTTAGATAACTAGCATCTGTTCTATCCATGAAGTCATACCAGATATTAACAATTGCTCCAATAAGAAGTTACTGCCATATAATAAGTAGATGGAAGTATCAGATCTTGCCGTAATCAAAGGTAGTTTGTGGGGTGGAAGAGAGGTAGAGGGTAGATGGAGTGGGAGAAGTTAGAGGGGAGAGTTACAAGGGCATAGCCAGCATATTTTCTGGTGCACTTTAAGTAAAGCTTTGAAGTGGGTGCATGATGGTAGAGAGATTATCGTGGAGAGGAGGGTGTTCCATAATTTGGCTATAGCGCTGGAGAATAGTGCTTCTCCAGCAGTGTTACTGGCTCTAGTAACCTGCAATTGATTTTTGTTGCTGGATCGTAGTGGTCTGGTGTGAGATAGGGTTGGAGCAGATACTGGAGGGATGGGATCTTTAGAGGATGGTTAACCAGTTTGTGGGCGAGTGTGAGTTGATACCATTGAAGGAGGTGAGGGAGTTCTAGCCAGCCTAGTTAAGTAAGTGAGAGACAGTGGTGACTGTGGCAGGATGTCCCGGTGGCGAATTTGGTGATTTTGTTGTAGCAGGTCTCGAGTTTATTTAGATTGCATTGCCTTAGGTTGGTATAAATTGAAGAGGCATAAAGTAGGGTGGAGATAAGGTGCGGATTTGCAACTGAAATCCTAGCTGCTTTGGTGAGGAGTTGCTTATTTCTGTATAAGGCTCCTAGTTTTTGGTGGACTTTGTTTATGGTCATGGATATGTGAATGTCAAATTTGAGATTGTTGTCTATTTCAACTCCTAGCAATTTGGTGCGATCTGTTGGTTGGATAGTGGTATTGTCTTTTGCTGTGATGTTAAAGTGAGAGTTGTTTTGAGTATGTTTGGTGGGTTTGAAGATGAGGAGTTTCATTTTGTTTGGGTTGAGTATTAACTGGGCATCGGACAGCCAAGTTTCAACAGAGGAAAAGGCATGCTGTGTGACCTTTTGCAGTTCGGGTAGGGACTGGGCGGAGCAGATGATGGTTGAGTCATCTGCATATTGTATGAGTGTGCCATGTTTGGTGGCAGAGGCTAGATTATTGGTGAAAATAGAGAAGAGTAAGGGGTCCAAGAATGGATCCTTGGGGAACACCAACAGAGACAGGTAGTTGGGGAGACGTCATTTTGCCATACAACACATTGCTGGCGGTCATTGCCATACAACACATTGCTGGCGGTCAGAAAGGTAATTTTGAAAGCAGTTGGTGACAGATTGAGAAAAGGATAGGTTATTGAGTACAGAGAGGAGTTGTTTGTGCGGGACCATGTCAAATTTATACTAGAAAGTCTTATACTTTCCCATTTTGAACCAGTGCAAGAAGATGAGTTAAAGTTCATAATATGGAAAATCGTATTACTAACTGCTCTTACCTCAGCCTGAAGAGTATCCGAGTTACAAGTCCATATGGTGACTCAGCCCTATTTCACATTTCATATAGAGTATCCTTGAGAACTAACATCTCTTTAATGCCAAATGTGGTCTCAGAGTTTACTTTGAATCAATCTTTTCATCTCACTGTATTCTTTCCTGAATGAAAAAAATATGAGAGGTAGAAAATTCTGCACACTCTGGATGTCCACAGAGAGCTCATTTTTCTACACTGACAAGACAAAGGACTTCAGAAGCTTTAATCAAGTGTTCATTGTTCATGAAGGTCAAAAGAAAGGATAATCAGTATCACAAAACAGATGGTTGTTCCATGCTAATAAAATGCGTTATTTGCATCATAGTAAAGTAAAGGCAAGGTTAAAGCCCTTTCTACCAAGGCTATGCTTACATGTTCTTCATGTTTCACTGTTGCAGTCATTACATTTGGGTAATCTGCTGGCAGGTTGCCCTCAGTTGGCCTGAATTCCAAAGTCTTGGGTCCTGCGTCAGTTTTGGTCTTCTCTGCCATGACATCAGGTCATCAGGGGTATAAAACATGCAGCCGACACCATTTTCTTTAGTCTTTCTTGCCGCGCGGTGCCCGAAGCAGAAGCATTTCGCAAGTGTGGTTGGCCGTCTACTGAAATACTCGCGTTTGAGTTTCAGAACTGAAGTCTTCAATAAAGGTAAGTACCCCGTTGGGGAAACTTTTTTCTTGCTTTTTACCAATGTCAGAAAACGTTAATAATTGTATTTCTTGTGGGAAGCAAATACCTCATAAGGATTTCCATTTATACTGTATTCCTTGCCTAGGCCCTGATCACAACATGCCTGGCTGTCGGTTTTGTGCTAGATTTAACCATTGCACTATTAAGCATTGGTATATTTTTGCATCTAAGTATTTTGGAAACAGTTTTAACTACCCAGAGATGTCGTTGGATAGTAATCCGACTACTGGAGTACATAAAAAACACAAAGAAAAGGACAGAGAAAGGCAGTCGAGATCCAAAACTGATGACAA
Organism: Protopterus annectens; assembly: GCF_019279795.1. Taxonomy (NCBI): domain Eukaryota; kingdom Metazoa; phylum Chordata; order Ceratodontiformes; family Protopteridae; genus Protopterus; species Protopterus annectens. The sequence continues at coordinate 830,333,854 of NC_056746.1, forward strand.
AGCTTCTCCTAAGCCAGTCACTGGTTCGCCGGTACTCAGTGAGGTGCTTTCGCAGTCCCTGATACCTGCTACCTTCGAGTCGCAGGCCTTTACCGACACCCATGTGGAGTCCAGCATGCTGCAAGATACTCAAGGTATTGGACCGATGGATGTATCTCCCTCGGATGGGTCCAGTGCCGCTGAGCAGGCACTGGCTTCTGAGGGTGTATTCAGACCTCAACATTTTTATATCAAACCGATGAAAGCTGCAAAACCAAAGGCAAAGACGCCTTCAAAAACTAAAAAAAAACGACGACTGAGCCACGTGCACAGGCCTCTATGCCTAAAAAACAGATGATCAAAAAGGCTGATAAGAGGCCTAGGCAAGACACTGACTATGAATCTTCAGATCAGGTTTCTATTTCTTCTGATTCCTCTTCTGATCAGAAATTATCTTTACCTCCCTATGAGGATTCTGATGCTGAGGAGTCTATTCCATCTGTATCTCTTCCTGAGGATTATTCATTTGGAGAAACCTTGCATACTTTGAGGGAGCATTTTTACTGGGTGAGTCAAAACTTCTCAGAATCAAAAAAGAGGCTCAGGGATTTCCTTCTTCTCCCCCCTCAGTACAAGCCTTTAGCCATTCCCCCTGTGTTAGACATTGTGGATGATGTTTTTTTGGAGTCAAGCCTGACCCCTGACTCTTTACCTCCGGCTCCCAGTAAGTCTGACAGGTATTACAGGGTCCCTGACTCTCATAAATTTTTATTTAGAAACCCTGCTGCTGATCCTGAAACTATTTCATAGGGTCCAAAGGGAGTTAAGGCCTCAACAGCAAAAAACCCTACCCCCTCCGACAGAGATTCAAGGGCGCTGGACAGATGGGGAAAAAAGGTTTATACATCTGCAACCTTGGCAATTAGGGCCTTAAACTGTCAATTTCATATGCTTAAGTACCAACAACATGTTATGGGATTGCTGAAACAGAAAATAATGTTGATTTCAGAATGTGCAGAAAATCAGCCGAACAAGTTGGAAAGCATACTTTGCAATGTGGTTTTGATTCTTTATAGGCCTCCTGCAGGGCCGCAGTTACTGGATCTGTGATTAGAAGGCATACCTGGTTAAAGGAACAAAATTTGCCTGATCATGTTAAAGCAAAGTTGCTAGATACACCTTTACAGCATGATTCTCTGGTTGGTATTATTGCAGAAGAGATTTTAAAGAAAATGGAAGACAAAGCTAAGTCTATGAAAACTGTTAAAGATTTCTTACAAGTGCAGCCATCTAGATTCAGTAGACACTGACCTACAAAAAATTGGTCCTTTCCTGTGTCAGACAGAGCTCAAAGGGGCAAATCCAGACGCTCAAAGGGTTCCAGGTACCAGGCTCAAGACTCATACAGGTCAAAGCAATGGGGCGTGTCCACCTCCAAATCTGGAGGAGATAAAGCGCAAACCTACAGAAAGCAATCCCAATGACTTCCCTCTGCCTACACCAAGCACTTATCTTTTGGCAGCACCCATAGGGGGAAAATTAGCACTTTTTGCTCAAAATTGGCAATTAATAACTCAGGACAAGTGGGTACTGAGCATCATATCACAGGGATACAGATTCCATTTCCACACTCTGCCAATGACAAATGGTTGGCCAGACCTGCCAAAAAACCAATGGGCACAGGCACAGAAACAGGTTACGTCCCTCATGGATATGGGGGCCATTCAGACAATACCATAACAGGAAAAAGGACACAGTTTTTACTCAAGACTGTTCTTGGTACCCAGAAAGGACAAGGCCTGGTGGCCAATACTGGATTTATCGATTTTGAACACATACCTGGACATTCCAAAATTCAAAATGCTCACTTTGCAACAGCTTCTGCCCATGCTGGGCAAGAATGCTTGGCTGGTGACTTTAGACTTAAAAGAGGCATACCTGCATGTCCCAATAAGACAGTCGTGCAGAAGATACCTCAGATTCAAGGCTGGCTTAATGCATTACCAATTCTCTGCACTGCCCTTTGGCTTATCTACTGTGCCCAGGGTCTTTACAAAATGCCTGGCACCAGTAATTGCATTTTGCAGACAAAGATGTATTCAAATATATCCTTACTTGGATGACTGTCTCATTCAAGCAGAGAATAAAGACACTCTTCTACGACACCTGGCATTTGTGAAAAGGCGTCTAGCATGCCTAGGGTACACAATAAACAAAAAGAAATCACAACTGGTACCCTCTCAAAAGATAATATTTCTGGGTGCAAGCTTGCATACAACTGCCCAGATGGCTTACCTCATGCCAGACAAACAAAGGCAACTGACTACTTACTTCAAACTGATGGCAACAAAATCCCAGTCTTCTGCAAGACAAATTCTGCAGGCTATGGGCTTCATGGCATCCTGCATCCTACTAATTCCATATGCAAGACTGCATATGAGGAAACTTCAATGGTACCTAAAAAGTTTATGGAGTCAACATTCACACAGTCTGGAAACAATGATTCCTCTCATCCCCTGCCTGCAACAGACATTTCTATGGTGGGCAAAGGCCTGTCACCAAACATGGGATGGCCCTTCACTCTATCCCCTGCCAACCAAACCTTAACAACAGATGCATCAGATTATGCCTGGTGGGCCCACATGGCAGGAAGATGCATTCAGGGCATATGGGCACCAAATCAAATGCATCTACATATCAACCAGAAAGAGATGCTAGCTGTTCAAAATGCCCTAACAGCCTTCAAGGATTTACTTCATCCAGGACAACTACTGATAAAGACAGACAACACCACAGTCATGTGGTATATAAACAAGCAAGGGGGCACACACTCATACCCCCTTTGCAGATTAGCCATGGCACTGTGGGACACAGCTTTGACCTACCAAATAAATCTTCAAGCTCAATTCCTGCCAGGAAATCAGAGCACTCTGGCAGATGATTTAAGCAGAAACCTTATGGATCCTCACGAGTGGAAACTATATCCACAGGTATTCAGCATTATAACAGAGAAATGGGGGAGCCCAGACATAGATCTACTTGCCTCTCCTCAAAATTTTCAATTGAAAAGATTCTGCACAAGGACTTATCACAGACAAGCATGGAAAGTGGACGCCTTATCCTTCAGTTGGAAAAACCTGTCAGTTTACGCCTTCCCTCCTCTGCCTCTTCTACCCAAGGTCCTCCTAAAAGTCAGGCAAGAGAAGCCAAAGATGATATTAATTGCCTTGGACTGGCCCTGCCAATACTGGTACCCAGTCCTAAGGAACTTGTCTCAATACCCAGCTTGGACCTTGCCTCAAAGACCACAACTACTGTCCCAGCAAAACAATCAGATCTTGCACAATCAACTACAGACTCTGAACCTGGCAGCATGGCTAATCATGTAATCATACGAACGACACCTCTCAGTAAAGCTGTGATGGATGTCATTTTGGAAGCCAGAAGGCCTAGTACTAGAAAATCTTATGCTGACAAATGGAAGAGATTCTGTGCTTGGAATCAAGCACAAGGAGCTAATACAGTAGAACCACATAGTCCTCAGATATTACAATACTTAACTTGAGATGCTTGACAAAGGCCTATCTTTCTTATCAATCAAAATCCATACCTCTGCCATTTCGGCTCATTACAATACAGAGCCACCAATCTTTTCTCATCCTTTACTAAAGCAGTATCTTAGAGGAGCCAAAAACCTAAGGCCTCCTAGAAGATCACCATTACCTGCATGGGACCTCAATAATGTGTTGGAAAAGCTCACCCTGCCTCCATTTGAACCAGCTGCTACTGCTGATATAAAGTTCTTATCATGGAAGACAGCTCTGCTACTAGCAATTACTTCAGCAAGAAGAGTTTCAGAGCTACAGGCCCTCATGGCTGTAGAGCTTTTTATCATATTTTACCCAGACAGGGTGTCTCTGAGGACAAATCCTACTTTCATGCCTAAGGTGGTTTCCAGTGTGGCTCTTAACCAAACAATTCATCTGCCAACTTTTTATCCAAATCCGCAGAACAAAGGGGAGAGAATTCTGCATTCCTTGGATGTACACAGACAGCTAAGATTCTACTTGAGCAGGACAAAAGCTCTAAGAAAAACTGAGCAATTACTAGTGTCATATGCTGCAGGATCAGAAGGAAAGGCTATATCAAAGCAGACAATTTCAAAGTGGATAAGCCACTGCATCCGTTTCTGCTACTTACACCATGGTAAACCTGTGCCCAAGGGCATTAGGTCTCATTCCACCAGAGTTGCAGCTACTTCAGCAGCCTTTCTCAGAGGAGTACCAACCAAAGACATTCTAGAGGCTCCTACTTGAGTTCTGTTCACACCTTTACAAAGCATTACCATTTGCCTCTCTACTCTAAGTCCAGGACAGGCTTTGCCACTGCAGTGCTGCAGGGCTTTATAGCCGCACCTAATGCTGTTTAGCTCCAGCCTCCCAACCATAGCTTTGGGATTTTACCCATATGTAATGACTGCAACAGTGAAACACGAAGAACATAGTACAGTTGTGTACACTTACCATAAATGTAGATGTTCAAATGTATTCACTGTTGCAGTCCAGGTTACCTTCCCACCATCCCCCTGTCATTCTTCAGTTTATACAACCTATGTGGTGTATTTGCTTGTAGATGAAGGTAAAGTTTATACTGATGCATGTGTATTGCTACCTTTTTTGGGGCCACCTGACATTGGGGGCAAGAAAAACTAAAGAAAATGGCGTCGGCTGCATGTTTTATACCCCTGATGACCTGACGTCATGGAAGAGAAGACAGCAACTTATGCAGGACCCAAGACTTTGGAATTCAGGCCAACTGAGGGCAACCTGCCAGCAGATTACCCAAATGTAATGACTGCAACAGTCAATACACTCAAACATCTACATTTATGGTAAGTGTACACAACTGTACTTTCTCCAGCTTTTTGGAAAGGGGTGGATATCTTGATCTTCTGTACATACTTTTGCCAAGCACTACAAAATTGATTGTTTCTCAAGGGCTGGGGTGGGACTTGTCAGAACTATACTCCAGGGACTCCTGAATTCCGATCCTTCTCCCTCTTGTCACCTCCATTTCTATCTAAACTTTGGTATTCATCCCATATAGGATAGATCTCAGCAACAGTGATGCAATGATAAACATAGTACAGTTGTGTAAGTAAACCTACCACAGTAGTAGATGTTTGAATCGAACACTGTTGTGGTATAAACACCGTTTCTCTTTACCCCTTTTTTTTTATGCCAGGGTAGGGGTCCCTATCATCTCCTCTTCTCTTTGCACATATTTTTGTTAGTATGGCTTTAACCTCCCTTGTGCCTGGTGGCAAAAGTCTCTGAATTTTGAGACTTGTAGGTCTGTTTTTCTATTAGCATGCTGTTGTGCTTCAGTGAACGTACAGACATATGGAAGTTGCCCTAAAGTTTACTTAAACAAATGTATTTTCGTTATTCTTGCCAGTATAACTCCGGAAATTCAACTTTTCATTTCTTTTCTTCCATTCCTCTTATTTATTTTCTTTTTTGTTTGTTTAATTATTTGTTTAATGACACTTCCTGCTGATATCTGTTTACTTCTGATTTGATTTCTTTTCTCTCCTTTCTTACATACTTCCGCTAATCTGGGCAAAGATGTTATCTTTTTTATGTATTCATTTATTTATTTATTTATTTATTGTTAATTGGTTTAGGAAACTTACTATGTTTGGCTCTGATGATGCTGTCCAACCAGTACATATCTGTATATGTTGTCAGTTTCAAGAAGGCCCATACCTCCTTCAGCCTGAAAGAGATATATAATTTTGTCATGCACTGTTTCATATATATAATTTGATAAGCATGAAGCAGTTTTCTTGTTTTCTTCACTAGGCAATCCAGTGCTGTTTGGGTCCCGTCAGTCACACCACAGTTGTAAGATGATTTGTAGTTTGAATTTTACTCAAACATGTCAAGGCAGTTTTCAGCATTAGCTTTTGTCTTCCATAGTAAAATATTCCTTACTATGCTTTGTTTTCAAGTGTTAATGTTTTATTCCTGACTTTTCGTGTATTACAAATATTTATACTTGCCCTCCTTGTCAAAATCCTTTCTATTACATTCCTGCCCCAAGTTGACATTTGCTTGGTGCTATAGTTTTCTGGTTATGAATATTGTTTTGCATGGTTTACTATCAAAATTGTGAATGACACATTGTCGAATCAACTTACGCAAAGTCCGAACTCCAAATGCTGCGACGTCGAACACCACTATTCTGGACCGTAAAATTCCGCCCTTTCTTGACCCATGTTAGCAATTGTTTTTAAGTGTGGAGCAGTTGAAAATGTTGCCATTTGTGGTTTTTTTCAGCAATTGGGCAGTTTAGTAGTACAGATTTCATGTAAACAGGAAGATGATGTGACTAAATAATGAATCACAATCAACATTTTGATAGTAAACCCTTTTGAACATTTATCAAGATCAAATATTATTCTTACATCATCTGAGAAAGTTTTAACTATCTGATGCTTTCAGGTACTTCTCTGAAGAGCTAAACAGTTTTAAATCATCTACAAAAAGTAGATGAGATGTCATTGGAGAAGGGTGTTTTTTTGGAATTAAAGATGCAGCCATAACCTAGTCTATTAAGTAAAAAGCTTAATGGGTTAAAGTCAAGGCAAAACAGCACTGCTGACACACAGAATCACCTTATGATGTCTCTCTTTGGATTTTTGGTATCCCTGGGAATAATAATTTATCCTTTATTATTTGGTTGGGAGGGTGGCCTAATGGTTAAGGTGTTTGCCTTACAAGCACAAGGTGTAGGGTTTGAGTCTCACAAGGGATAATTGGCTAGGCTTACAATGGCACGCATGGGCAGTTAGCTTAGTACTAACCTATGAACCTATTATAACTCTGTTATAATGTGTTTTCATAGTCACAGCTTTATCATCATATGGTGAATTTTATAAATCTATAAGCATTCCATAATCCATAACTGGAGGATGCAATCATTTTTTTTCTTGTAATCTATTCACGCCACAATTTGGTTCTGCCCTTGTTTAAAAAAAGTTTTCTATCATAGCTTTGATAAATCCAGCCATCCATCCATCCTTGACCCCTTTTCTCATTTTTACATATGGGGTCAAGGTGTCACTTCAACAGTGACAATCATCTAAAGCCAAGGTTTACACCGTTGGGTGGCTAGCCCTGCCACGGTAGTTCATCCATATCACTCAATCTCACACATATTCTAACAACAGGTGATTATTTGGTCCATATAATTTCCTTCTTTTGCTCTTCTGTTCTAGTGTTATGACCAATTTTTCCCCTATATATACTCTGTGTCTATTCTTATGTACAGTTTTTACATTGCTAGAGGGAAAGTTATTAGTCTGTAATACTCAGGATAGCTCTTAATGAAGTGTATGTTTTTTTCTGTCATTAACTGAGTTGGAATCTGTTCAGGCTGTACATATAAATAATTTTATCCAGGGCTAAATCACTGTGCATAAATTTTAATACCTTTAGCCAAAAGTTGGGTATTGCATCTGGACCAGGGGATTTTCAGTTTGGAGCCTTTCTTAATTTTGTCTCTCTTTCTCTAAATGTTACTTCACTGCATTGCATATTTTATGTATTAGCATTTCTTACTGCTTCGTTTAATTCTTCTAGCCATTTGGCATCTTTATTATGTTCAATAGGATAGGGCGGCCACGGTGGTGCAGCAGTTAGCATTACTGCCTCACAGCAAGAGGTCCTCCGGTTCAGTTCTCAGCTGGGGTGCCTTCTGTGCGGAGTCTGCATGTCCTCCCTGTGGTCGTGTGGGTTTCCTCCGGGTGCTCCGGTTTCCTCCCACATCCCAAAGACATGCAGTAGGTGGATTGGACACTCTAAATTGGCCCTAGGTGTGAATGCGTGCATGTGTATGCCTTCTGTGGAAGGTTGGGCACCGGGCTGGCAACTCGATACTGTAAAACTCCACTGCCAATCATGAGCGGACAGATGATCCGCTGTGGTGACCCCTAACCAGGAAAAGCTGAAAGAAGAAGAAGAAGATGAAGATTATGTTCAATAGGATATTAACAAATACTTTGGCAAAAAAGTATTGATTTCCTCTTTTTTTGTGGTGTAACTGTTACTGCTGTTTTCTGTCCCAGTACTGTGTGCGACTTTTTTGGAGGGGAGTTATCAATGAATTGCTTGTTTGAACTTTTCTTTCATATTTTTTCTGTATACTTTCTATGTTTTTCTGCTTGTGTTGATGCTTTTAGTTTTTTTATTTTTAATGGTGTAAAATAAATGTTAAAATGTTTTGATATTGTGTGTTACTTTTATCACATCTGTGTTTTGATGCTCTATTCATTTTTCAAACTTCTTCTTCTCATAATGCTACTTCTTGCCTTAGTTTTTTTTTATTTATGTTTGATGCTCCCATGGTAGCATTCTGTTTGTTCCCATCCTTTCCTTTCTTACTCTGAAGTATTAGTAGTACTTTATCTGTTATTAGTAAGGCTAACAGTAGTATATACTGTTACATCACTGTGATCTGCCTAGAATATCAGCCTAATTACTGTGTTCATCTGTTTTATCAGTCTTCTAAAACTTTAGATCTTATTCACTTTCAGTAGTCTATTTCTCTCACATGTCTTAATATACTAATCCATTTCTATTAGATCAATCAGGTCTTCTCTTAAACCTTTTTCTTCATGGTAGAGAGTGTCCACTTTGCTCTTGTGTTTTCTGTTCTTCCCCTTACAGTGTGACTCAGCTGGAATTTCAACCAAGTCACATGCAGAAGGTCCCAGAATTTTGCTCTGAAGTATACGATCTTTGTAAATATACTTTTCTGTATGGTGCACCATTTCCTTGGGTTTCATTGATTTAACATGGTCTGAAATTGCCTGTATTGGAATCTCCACACTAACCCTTTACTTGTCAGTTGGTCTATCACTTCAATTTCTATTTGCTGCTTTTCTGATGTACTAAACATTTTGCTTTCCAGGACATTCCACTTTTGTTCTCCTATTCTTTCCTTTGTTAAATTTACCATGTCTAAATGCCTTTGTCTCTATGAAGCAACAAAGATCTCTGGAACTGCAGTGGTCATATTGATTAATACAGCTTTCTTTTCTGAATAAATATTACACCACATCAGATCTGTTTTTGTTTCCCCCAGTCCACACTTCTTTTTTATGCATTTTGGTAGCCAATGTTTTTAGCTCTTTTTCTTATAGTATGTCATCAATCAGATCTTTTTTCAGATGATCTAAGGTTACTTTATCTAAATTTTGTTTTGGTCTGATTTGCTCTAATAAAAACTTTGACATTTTATCTGTTGCTTTTAGCAATTATTTTTCTTTCCTCTAACTTCTTCCTTGCTATATATCCTCTTAGTGGAAATTCTGGATATGTTGCATAATAGAAACAATGCACAATCTAGTTCTTATCCTCAATGGTCCAGTGTTTTGTCCCAATTGCCTATCATTTAATTTTGTGTATGTGTGTGGCTGCTTCCATCTTCCACATGGGGCCATTTACAGCATGGCCTAACTCTGTGGTAGGGATGTTTCCATGTTTTAAGAAGTCAACTGTGTCTTTAATCCAGTCCCGGTGCCACTTAGTGTTCTTTTTAAATTTTTGACCTATATTTAGCCATGATATACAGTCCATATATTGGTATGATTTTGGTGAATTTTTTTAAAAGATAAGGTCCACCATATAAAGGTACCAAAATTTGAGGATGAACTCAGTTCTAGCAATATTACTCTCCCTTTCTTGCAAATTTCATCTCTCCATTAGGATTCTCATATGGTCCATTATAGAAGTCTCTGAAGTCTCTTGAAATATTAAGTAGATCATTTTCCAATTTATGTGTATTTATATCTCAGATTTTCCTAATTGCCTTTTCTACTTTAAGCTGTCTCAGTTTCTTTACCAATATTTTTGTGATTTGCCAGTATTCTCAAACAATATTTGCCTAAGGGCAGCTTTTCTACCATCAGTAATCACTTCCAAGTGTGCGCCTATCTTCTACTTATGCTCCTGCTGGTCCCTACATTCCAGTGGACAGCTTTCCCCTATTTTTCTGTAATATCTGCGAATACTGTCTATTGTTTTTATTTCAACAATAACTCTTCTGTTTCTGAAGCAGCTCCTTTAAATCCATCTTGGCACCTATTATTATATCCCACCTCATGGATGTTTATCTTCCTCCAAATCTTCATCATATTCTTAACCACATTCTTATTTCTTCTGTCTATTCCTAACCAATGCACAGGAAAGTGACAATGTTTTAAGCTGTGATCTTGTATTAACTGTTTAAGCATTGGTGCATGATCTGAAAGGCATATTCTATGTGTATCTATATGCTTCTCTAAATACTTGAATTCCTTTTAATGTACCCCCTGTCCAGTCGTGTCCAACTATTATATCTGTCTGAGAAATGTGTGTAATCTATGTCTCTTATGACAAATTTTCCATATCAACCAATCCAAAAGTCTTCATGTAAAATCTTGAACAGTTTCCTCCTTCAAGAGAAATATAGCTCTGGGTCCTCCTGAAGCATCTTATATGTTATTAAAGTCTGCTTACCACAAACATTTAGAATCCTCTGGTCATAAAGTATCTCATTGTTTTCTCCTTAACTCCCTCTGCCCTGTTTGTGGAGCCACATATATGCCTGCCAGTGTAATTCTTTCCTCCATGACAATACACTCTTACATCACAGATCTGCATAAGGAGTCTGTGTTTTCTTCCTCTATCACAAGTACACTTCTTTTTATTAACAGCAATACACCCCTTTTACTTGCTCTTATATATTCTAATGAGTAAACTTCCATAAAGCCCTTTTTTTATTTCTTTATTTTTCTCCCTGGACAAATGTATCTCTAGGAGCATTATTATCAGAGCCTGTGCTTTTCTAATAAATTTAAGAATCATGTTAACTTTTAGATGTCTGGTAAGACCATTCACATTCCAGGTTAATATCTTTAATGTTTCAAATATATGTAATACAACTGTGATGTCTCTACTCTGGGCCATTAATGAAGGAGCCTGTATCCTCACCACTGACACTGGAGAGGGATGTTCACTTGGAATGCAGATAGATACACTCAATCATTTTAGATGCAGATATCCCTGCATCAAGCAAAATTTCCATTAAGAGCACATAGGGAACACAGTCAGCCCAGGGTCCAGATTTCTTTATCTGTCTCTCTCCAGGTACCCAATAAGGCTCCCACTGGTACAGCTTCAGAGTTAAGTCCTCAGTCAAGTGCCCAAAACAAGTCTTTTCACCAATCTCTCTGTGAAACCAGTGCTCTGTATCCCTGCCCCCACCCCCCACATACACACTCTCTGTGGTTTAATTTTCACACACACACACACACACACACACACACACACACACACACACACACACACACACACACCTGGGAAAGGCTAGCACAGATTTACTAGCTATGCCACCTTATGTCTAGATGATAAGGTAGTTTCACAGACACCAGTCAGTTACTATAAAGCTTTTAAAATGGTATCCAGTTATACTGAGTGAAGTTAATATTAATACAAATGGTAATGTTGACCAAACAACAAGGCTTTCAAGAGTGGCCAGAGTTATCACCAAACAAATATAAGCAAATACTCTCAAAATTTATTTTTCTAAAAGGACCAGCCACAATGAGAAGTTTTAATAATAAATAGTGATAGAACATGAAAATAAAAAATATCTATTTATAGTAAACACCAGAGTTTCAGTCACAGGAAATATTAAAAATAACACAGATGGAAAGTTTTGAAAAACAGTGTCTAGCTAGTCTCAGTATCTATTCCTGATTAAGTAAAAGAATCACTATTCCTAGTTGATCAATAGAACAAGGCATGATGTGTGAGTGGTCCTTGTTTACAGATCAAAGACAGAATACAGACTATTCTTAAGACTTCGGTCTCCTCTAATATTAAAAATTATTTCTGTACAGAATGACATCATATAAATCTGGTCATCTGACTTCTGGTTCCCATGCAATCTCCACTGCCAGAAGCTGACATGGTTTAGCACCTACGTGTTACAATACACATACAGATAGAGCATTGCTCAGATGTGGTGCAGCTGCTGGAAATCATAAAACCATTCCACTCTTCCTACAGGAGCTGCAACCGATTCTCTAGTACAGACATTGCATCACTGGCTCCATTCAAAACTGTGGGATAACATCTCTATGGCTTAACCCATAAAGTAATTTAATTTAAAAAATATTTTTCAAAGTCAGGTGGATTAACCTCTTCCCTTCCAGTATATGCTTTTAAAACATGTACATTTAATTCAGTTACAATAATACATGTACATTTCTTTTCCTTCCAGCAGTGTACATTGTTGATACATTTTAACACATGCAAACTTCACAAATACATTTTTAGCATAAACATCTGTACAAATCAGTTTGATATACAAATGATATATAATTATTTACAAAATTCCAGCTGGCTGTGCTGGCATATGTTACACATCCACTACTTCTCCTAGCATGGCTGGCAGTACATCCTGATATACAAATGACATATAATTATTTACAGCATTCAAGATAGCTGTATTGGCATATGTTACACATCCACTACCCTATTTCTCCTAGCATGGCTGGCAGTACCTTCTATCATCACAACAATTTTATTCCTTTCCACCCTCTGAAATTTACTATCTATGTTTCATTTGTTTAGAATCCAGATTGTGGCAGAACCATTTCCATTTCAACCTGTAATAACTATGTATTTCCCTACTTTCCCATGTATACTTCTTCCAATGTTTTGCCTTCTCTTTCTGTACTGCCATCCAGTTCTATGGTTTCTCATACTGTCTAAATTCCTTGTACTTCTTGGGTATATAGTTATAAACTTCAAAATCAAAAGTAGCCCAAAACCTATAATTATGTAGATCCCAAAGCCTCAAAACATCAAGTTTTTCTTCCTCAAAAATCTTAAGTTGGTTCCCCACTTTCATAATTCCCTCCTTTAGCACTGCATTCTTACCAGGTTAATAACTGCAGTTCTACTTGATAGCACCAGTAAACATGTTTCTCTGGCAAAAACAAACTTTAAACCAAGAAGAAACTTTGCAGTGTGGAGGGTGTCATGTTCACTTCCTGAATTATGTTTAGCACTTAGTTCATTAACAAAAATTGAACTGTAAAATAACTTCTACAAAATTATAAAATAGAAAATAGTAGGTAGTCCACAGTTGAGTTAAAATGGTAGGTTGTCCACAGTTTAGTTAAAATGGAATATCCTTTATTGAAACACACAAACAAGTGATCCTAGTTGAGTATAATGAAAAGCATCAAAAACATTCCTTATTTATATATAATCAGGTAATTTGGAGCAGGTGAGTGGTTACAGGGGGTGGTTCTGTTAAGAGCAATAAAAGCATTACAATTATTCCTTTAACAAAGTCTCCCTTCTCTCTTAACACCATAGTGTAATCAGAGAACTGCGCTACCTAAAACTGAAACTAAAAAGCTAGAGACAAAATACAATATAAGACCAGCTTATTAATACTTTATACAGGCTAACCAAATAATTCAAACTATATTAATTAAGAAACTAACAACATGATTTGCTAACTAATTAACAAAGAGATCTACCATTAGACATCTATCAGAATAAATATTAAACTAAAAACATTTTTTAAGAAAGATCACTTTCATATCAAAGAGATACTTCATTAGGTTTGTGTGTCAATAACAAATTATAAAATGAATGAGCATGTGTATAAATCTACAAGTGAAAAACTAAGTAGGATGAAAACCAAAACTATAATTGCTAAGGTGGAAATACAGTGATAAATGTTAAAAATAAAGCACTAATGCCAAATGGATCTGTTAAAGTGTGGCATCTAAGTAGGAAAACATTTAATTTGAATGTATAAGAGTGCACTCAAGAGAGGTGCTCCATTTGAAAACAAATGTACCCATATAGGCAAGCCATTAGAAATATACCATATGGAATTAAACCAGCTGAACCATGGGCTTTTTACACTTACAAGTATGTGCAGAACAAAGTTAATTTTAATTAATTAATTAATTAATTAAAAAACAAAGTTAATCCTGTGCAAATGCACCTAGAATTAACAGGCCCACATGAGTGGCTCTAAAGTGAAATAATGTAGCTAATCCGCATCTCTCATTTTGGTACGTTTGCTATTATTACGGGCATGTTTATTATACTTTGGGTGTGGGCCCAGATAGGGGGCAGAGTTTATTACTGCACATACTCTTGGTACTGAACGTGCATTAATCCAGTAATTGTAGGAAGAGATTTTTTTTTTCTGACCAGACTGCTGTTGTGAATCTATGCTGACCTGTTATATAGTCTGTTAAATAGTTTGTATATACATATTTGTGTATGCATGCATGTGTTTGTATGTATACATACATTGTGTGTATGTTGGCCCAGGCAGACCACCTCCCCTAAATAATAATTTTACCATCAACTCCAAAGACAACATTCAAATCAGCCCAACCACTCACACCAAACTGCTAAGTGTAGAAATAGACAATAACATGAAATTCAACATACGTATTGCACAAACCATCAAGAAAGTAAACAAAAAACATGGACTCCTTTACAGGAACAAATACTTTATCTCTAAATCTACCAAAGCAACCATTGCAATGACTCATCTTCTATCCATCCTCCTATATGAATCTTCCATCTTGACTAATCTCTGCCAAACTGATCTAAGTAAAATGGAATCTTGCTATAACAAGATGGCCATGTTTTCTACTGAAGCCTCATATAGGTCCCACCACTGTCTATCCCTTAAGCAGCTTAACTGGCTGGGGTTGCATCATATACTACTACTCAATCAACTATCTATTGCACACAAACTATACTGCTTTCCTGATATAACCTCAGCACTTCAGCAACTTATACAGCCACACATACCCTCTAGAGCCTTACAATCTAGTAACTAGAACCTCATAACTGTCATCAAGCACAAAAATGATGCTGGTAAATCCCTCTTTGCCAGCACCATTGACAAAAATTGGAACTCACAACCAAGCCATATAACTACTACCATCTCCACTTCTCATTTAAAAAAACTCCTCAAAGCCTACTATCTAAATAAATGGCTATGCTCATGTCAATCCCCAGGATAATCCACACCAATGCATTGTTTCAGAACTTCAGCTATGTATAGACAGTTTTCTCCTGACATTTACCTTACTGCATTTATTAAAAAAAAAAAAAAGATTGTCTACTGTATGAGTTGTTAATCTATACCACATTATTTAGCAATGCTTTATGTAAAATCTAGTAATGCTCTCTCATGTATTGTAATGTATAATATTGTATTGTTTTTGTGTTTTTCTTAGAACTTTTCTTCCTGGGCCTCCGCTGAAAATGGACCTGTGTCCAGTCGGACTTCCCCAGTAAACAAATGTAAAATAAAGTAAAATAATAAAATAAATAATCACCCCATTTGGAAGTGAAATAATGTAACTAGTCACCCTGTTTGGAAACCTATAAAACCAGGAGGTTTGATGGAAAAATAATATGTCTTGTGTATATGATATGTTACAAACATTTTAAGTGTTATAACCAAGGTTTACCAAAACAGAAAATAGAAAATAGAACCATCAAACCACTTAATCCCAGTCAGAAAATAAGGTAACTTCTCTATAAGACACTTAACAAATTATCTCCTGAATTGTATGAGCTAACAAACTAACAAAGTAATCTAAAATTATTAGAAATAAAATTATCTAACATATAAAGTAACCTTAAATCTTCTTAATAAGTTAGCAAAGAATGTTAAGAATGTTAAAAACAGTAAAAAATATGAGAATGTTTAAGAGCTAAACCATGCTAAAATATAGATAAATGCTAAAAATATATATAAATACTATATTATAATACACAAATAACTATTTTAAAGATGAAATTCTATCTTTAACCTTAATACCTGTACTTGTTTGCTATAAAAAAATCCTTTACCAGCCTTATCTTTTCAACAAGAGCAGATTGAATACAATAGATAAAGAAACCCATTTTAGAATGTGAACATTTTATACTACCACAGCTGGAGGGATTAATGCTTTACAGTTACCTGTCTGCAGAATCAGTTTCATGAAACATTAGCAGTTTGGTCCACAAGTACAGAGTATTTTACTTGCCTTGAAAATGCATAGGCCTCCTTCTGATTCCATCAATCTTTTTCTTAAATACAGGAAAAGGATCCAGCAACATTTTTTGAATAGTCTCCTTTGCTGGGCTGAAAGACTCTCTTTTCTCTTTGCCTTGAAGTGCTTGATCTGCTTTAAGAAATGTTTTCAGTCCCCATGGGGAGAAATGGTGCCCCTTTCTGGATGGAAAAGTTTGAATCTTGAAGTCTTCTCTCTGGCCAGCCTTATACTTGGAATAAACATATTCCTTCCATACTTGATGAATGTAGATGAATCATTTTCCATGAAGATTCTAGTGGTACCGATTTTCACTTTTCCCTCTTCCCCACAGACAGGCTAAAACCTTTACTTTAAAGAATAAGTCTGCATCTTTATCAGTTTAATTCTGGGTTTTCTCCTTGCATCCTCCCTTGGTATATATATTCTGAGCACCCGTTCTCTTCCTGTCAGGACATTTTATTGTGCAATCTGTTTCCATTGGCATATTTCTTTTCTCATAAATGCTATATAGTGATTTCCATCCAGTCTTTCACAGCTGTTAGTAAGGTACAGGTTTTCTCTAAGATCTGCATCTTCTCAATGTGGCAACTTGTTCTTGAATTCTCCATTTTGCACTTTGTTTCCAATACTCTGCTTTAATTCTCTTTCAGATGTCTGAGTTGCAGATATTTCATCTGAGTGCAGGGAGAGTGTCTCCTTGATTTCTTTCAGCCTCTTATCATTTGATCTGAAGTAGTCAGATAAATGTACCATTTAGCTTTGTTAGTTCTTCATACATTATGTCAGTTTTCTATGGTATGCATGGCATATTCAGTGTGTTTTTCTGTAGTCTTATTTGCTTCCCTGGAATCTCCACCACATACTCTACCATTCTAGAGGAAATGGTGTATGTGTTTTGGCGGTGGAATAATAAAAATTCTTTCTAACTGGCCTGAAGCAAGTTCATGGTTACTCTCCAAGTTATCTGCACTCCTGTTTCCTGTTATTGTTTTTTTTTTTTGGAGGGCTTCTGTCTTTTTTGATTCATTCTAGAGGATTGCTTCTCTTCTTGTATGTTAAAAACCTCTTGATTTAGTCATCTAGAGTGAGTGTGGACCTTAAAATACCGGTAATTAATAATTTCCATTCAGACACTTTTTTAATTAACTGTATGGGACAGCAGCTTTAATAATGCAAATCTGGTCAACACCACACTGGAAGTTAGTCAAGTTGGACACTGGTATCTGTTCATCCAGTAATACTAAACAGCTTCAACAAGATCGGCAATATGCACATACCTGGTTTACCAAAATGGTCTCAAGCTAAGTGCAAGAAAGTTCATGATAGCATTTGAGGCAAAAATGCTAAAACTATGATAAATTATTTTTCTCAACATTTACTCAGTCTTACCCATATCAAAAATGACAAGAGGAGCACTGCCTCAACTATACCACCCCCTTGACTATACAATCAAAATAGACACTGGGGGCAATGCTATGTAGATATCCTGTCACATTAATGTTCTCCATGTCTAAAATAAACCTAAACTGGTTGCATAATACACATCTGCACATACATCTATTAACAATTTCCTTAATGGTTTTTGTAATTTTTTTATATAAGTAAACTGGGCAGATTGCAAAGTTTTCCAGTTAGTCTATAGGTACCAAAGATAAAGGATTAATTTATTGCAAACATTCTCTTTAACATCCATGTTTCTACTGTTGTTTTCCAACACTATGGTTCTAGAAAAATCATTTTCATCATTCCTGTGACTGGGTAAATTAGTTGGATTTCTAATCAAGCATGGATATTCTGTAAGCCTAACATGCTTCTCCTCTTCATAGCCACTATCAAACAGAGGCAGTGGGTACAACCTGTCTAAAAACATTGCTTTTAAAAATTCACACTTTTCCAGAAATATGTGCTCTTCACTGACCAACCTGGACAATCTTACTAGTTACCCTTTCACAATATTTTTCTTGTCCCACAAGGGGTGAAAGTTATTAAAATGAATCAAACTGTTATCCTATGATAAATAGAGGATTTGAATGAATACATACCATATGTCTTGTACAACACAGCTAAACAAACTCATCTTTTCCTTATCCATCTCACTAGCAAAACTCAAGAAATCTGTTGTCTGGTTGATTAATCATAGAATATAAGCACCATGGAGGTTAACCATGGAAACACTTTTTTATATTATAACACAGAATAGAAACACTTAAAAGACTGAGTGTTTTTGTTCCTCCCAAGGGAGACTTAATCAGAATAACATTCCAGTCACAAATACACATTTATAGAACTCCTCAACTCATACTATTGGTTTGTTTCCAACCAATTACAATAGCTGACACCAAAAATGAAAATAAGGAAGTTAAAAAAAATAGTTTTATCGATATTAAAAAAAATAATGCGGCTTAGCAACATTTAATTTATTATATAAATTTAACTCTATAGGTAGAACAATTATTTTTAACTTCCTTATTACTATATAAATTTAAGTCTATAGGTAGAACAATTTATTTTTTTAACTTTCTTATTTTCATTTTTGGTGTCAGCTATTGTAATTGGTTGGAAACAAACCAATAGTATGAGTTGAGGGGTTATATAAATGTGTATTTGTGACTGGAATGTTATTCTGATGAAGTACCCCTTGGGAGGGACAACAGCACTCAATCTTTTAAGTGTTTCTATTCTGGTTTTTATATTTAAAAAAAGTGTTTCCATAGTTAACCTGATTACCAGTGTTTATTTTACACACTGTGCCCTTGGACTGTGTTTAGATTAAACACAGAAATTCGTTCAACATACCAGAGTTCCCAGTGCATAAAATAAAAATATCATCTATGAATCTCAAATACTGTGAAATGTAATTTCAAAACTTAAAGCCAAATACAAACTTGAGTCCCCACCACCAAAGTATAACATTGGCAAACATTGGCACTGTGGCAGGCCCATTGCTACCCCCTAACTTGTTTAAAATATTCATTCCCAGAATAAATGGAAGTATTTGTTAATACAAGATCCATACATTCACAAGCAATTCTAATGTCATTTTACTTAAATTTCTACCACACATCAAAGTCTTGTAGAACCAGTCCATTCCATGTGATATTATCAAAAATACGTCTTTGACATGAATGGTGTCCATAAATGCATCAGTATCAAATACAATGGGAGAAATAGCTTGCAGAAACTGCCAAAAGTCTTTTGAAACATGTTGTTGTCACTAGAGAAGCCTTTAAGATAAAAATCCACCAATTTAGCAATTGGCCTGGCCGTGATGCTACAATTGGCCATATAGGTTGATTGTCTTTGACATCAATCATGACCAAAATATTTTTCTAGAATTATTCTGTTGGAATACAAAAGTAGAAACATAGATGTTCAGGAGATTTTTACAAGGAACTAGTCCTTCATTTTCAGTACCTTTGGGTTAACTGGAAAACATGGTAATGTGCCCAGGTTTATTAATAAAAATGGAAAGCATTTAAATATTTTGTTTGAGGTTAGCAAAAACATTAAAGCAGTGGTTAACAGGGATATGTAAAGATGTGTATCCTTCAACCAGTGTATGTTCATTTTAGATGTGGAGAAAATTAATGTGGCAGGATATTCATGTATTATTGCCTGTTAGTTGTTTTAATTGTATAATGAATGATGTTTTTATGTGGGTAAGACTGAGCAAATGTTGAGAAAAAGAATTTATCAGCATTTATATGCTGTATAAAAGGGAGATTTGACCAACACAAGCACTCCAATGATTTTATTCTTCATTTTGGAAAGGTTAGTACCAGATTTAAGAAGGGAAATTAGCATGCCAGTCTTGAAACCAGGGAGCATCATTGGCAGATTTAACTTAATGCATCTAGCCCCCACACTGACATAAATGATAAGATTTCAAGTTATAAATTTTGTAATAATTTTTTAAAAATATTTTTATACACACTATTTAAGTGTGATAATTTTTGATGTGCAGATAATTAAACATGTTTTAACTGAATTTTTAAAATTTTATTATAATACTCTGTAGTAAATGTTCAAACATTTAAAATTCCGAATCTCATGTGGTCAACACCATATGATCGGATTTTTGAATGTTCATACATTGTAATGGAGATCTCTGTACAGCATGGAATGGGACGATTTCCCTTTTCTGCACTGTTGTGCGATCTCGGAGTTGGTATATTTAAAGAGCGGAGTATGTGTGGGGTATAGGGGTGCTTGCTCCCTGCTTAGAGCATTCAGGTAGATGTTTTGTGTAGTTTAGTTTTTTTATTAGATATTCAAACTTTTGCAAGTTCGATCATATGGTGTGACCATGTGGCAGTCGAACGTTCAAACATTCGAGTATCTGATATAGACCATACATTTATGTATTGCGTGGTTTGAAATGAAATGTTTTTGCATTCATGTCATTAAATTTATCATTAAATTTATGGCCACCTGGTGGCAGTGGACAAGTTTATAAAATAGGAAATGGTGACTGAATGTTTAATTTGATGATGTTCCTGTTTGGAATGAAAGCACTCATTAAACTGATGTCTTTGTGGCTTTATTTGCCTTGGCTGGTGATTTATTTTAGCTTGGTTAATTTTCTGTTTGCCTGTTTGGGCACATCTTTAGTTAAATAAATAACATAGGTATGGCGGCAGTATGATACTGTCCCAGTGACTTTATTTCCTCACTAGCCCTGAACATGGGTTAGAGTGAGTCTGGGTTTGTCTGGTCAGTTCTGGCACACCCAATGGAATAAGCAAATATGGTGAGCTCAAACTGAGCAAAAATTATTGTTGTTTAGAAACAACTTGATCCTTTCTGAAATGAGCAACAGCACATAAACAGTATGCAAGACTCAAAATACACTCGATATATTTTCATACATTATCATTAAATTGTTTTGTCATTAGTTTCAGGGGTGCAAAATAGTAATGTGCTATTCTGGGACCTCAGCAATGTGAAAATTGATTAAATTTTGCTTTCAAATTGCATTAAAATTAGGAATGCTATTTTAAAAAAGTTAATTAAAAAGTATGTTGATGTATACATTAGTGTATAAAGCATAACAATAATACATCAGGTTGAGTAATACCTTTCAACTGTCCAGATTTTTGCAGAACCTCTAGATTTTTGCTGCATATTTTTGGTCTCTTCTTCTTAAAATGTGTGTTTTTCTGGCAAGTCATTGAGAATTAAAGTCACTAAATAATGGCAGAAGTTTGAGTTTCAGACTTTATTCCTGCCAGAAAATCCATGCTAATGCAAAAAGTATTATCCTATCAACATTGTAAGTTTATAAGAGCAATATTTAAAACATGTCTGTATTTTTGGACCTTTGCCCCCCCCCCCCATTTTTGGCTTTTTCCAGATTTCTTACACTAAGAGGTTGAGAGGTATGGGTTGAGGTTAACAGTTGAAGTGTCTGTTTGAGTTATAGCACTCTGCCTTGGGTTTTATGTATTTATTTATGTTTGTTTGTTTATTTAGCATGTGTTAACCATACTGATTTATAAAGTATTTTCTTTCAGACTTCTCCAGCACTAGTGTCTCAGTGCCCTTCATGGAACGGAGGACCTACAAAACAAGTACCACAGGTATAGTGCTATTTTTCTCTTTTTTCACATTGTTGAAGAGATTAAGATTATTTGCATAGTAGTTATTGTTTTGTAGGTTTACTACACTTTGCTGTAAACCAACTAAGTGAACAGTGATCAATCACATATGCCTAAATGAGTTATCTAACATCAAACTGTAAACACAGTTTCACAAACATATAATTGCTGTATACATACATTCACACATGCACAAACCAAATATCATATATCTAAAGGAAATATACAATGACATTTTTACATGGGAGCTTACAGTTATTATGACAATACAAACTAGATGTAAACAGTAATGGCTAACACAAAACACAGAGTGGTGTAGCACATATTGTTGTATGTCAACGCACCAAATCCCTGTCCAAAAACAAATAATTTTGATGTGATTTAGAAATATTCTCCGAGGTTGTGTGACTATTGAGTTTGTTTCATTAAATAAGGGGGTGCAGGAGGTAAAGACTCTTGCATGGGGTGCCATTCAGTGAAAGTATTTTTCCTTCCTCCTTAGGTTTCATCAGTGGGTGCCATTGCTGGACCAGTACTCAGTAAAAGATAATGTAACAGGCACATTTGCAGAGCAGATGCTGGGCCCCTCATTTTTATCTACTTCTGCCACACCTAAGGCCCATTGGTCCTGAACATGGGGTCCCTGTAATTAAGGAGGCTTAGGCCTCATCATCCTATTTAATCCAGATACTGATGCCAGCATCAGTGATTTCCTCCCCTGGCACCAGAACCAAGACTACCTCTGTGGTACTGACATTGACCCATTTAATCAATCCCTAAACACGTCTCACCCCACAATCACATATGTTCTGTTACTTGGAGAAACAGAACTCTTACTGTTCCTTTTCATTGTCGTTCCTAAATACTGCACGTACCATATTCAGGCTTGTGGTTCATTGATATACACCTGTGCCACATTGTCACATATGAACCTTCATGTTCATTTTACCAGATCACTCAGTCATACATCGAGTCATTTCGTGATAAACTGTTCTATTTCCACTGTTATGTTATATCTTTAATTCTAATGAAATCTCTGTGTCTTTTTATATACAGAAGAGCCTGTGACTGTTTTATTGTTGTCAGCAAGTTGTACAACATGTAATATAGACTGTCAGCCTCACTTATACAAACTGTAGTTTTGTGCTTTGAATCACAAAATGTCTATCAGCAAATTTATCATTTGCAAGATTTTTTTATTTTAAATGCATTCGTATTTTTTGATTTTTTGGTAGACACTTCAGTAAATGATTGCTATGCAGGCAAATGTAACACACAGCAGAATTAATTTCTCAGAGATGGTTTTGTCCTATGCACTCCAGGTATGTACTAGACTAATGGCCCTGGAGCCTTTACAACCCTAGCCCATAGAAGTGCCCTGGCATTGTGCCACCTGAAGTTAGTTCCGATTGTCTCTGTCAAGTAGACCCACTGGAGTGATTACCAGGGTGATCTTTCTATTTCCCATACACTCATCAAGATTTCTCTTGAAGAGGGCCAGTGAGGTGCTCTGTTTGACATGTATAGGAAGTCTAATCCAGAGCATGGGCAGTCTCTGGGTAATGAACCTGTCCTTCCAGCATGTTCTGTTGATTGTGGTAATGAGGTTGAGCTCTCTGGAACATGTGGTGTGGAGGGATTGGGATTTCTTTAGATGTAGCATTTCTAACAGAGCTGGGTCAGACATGGCTCTGTAAGTCAAGCAGAGATCGCCTCTTAGTAGACGATATGAGGTGGAGAATAACTGGAGTTTTTTGAGTCTGTCCATGTAGGACATGTGTTTACCACCTAGGATTCTCTTTGTGAGGTACATTTGTGGCCTCTCCAGCTGTTGCAGGTGTCTAGTGAGGTACATGGCAAATGGGGCATTATCCTCTATGATTGGTTTAATGATGGAAGAGTAGAGAGAAATTATGACCTCTTTCTTCCTGGATGCATAACCCTTGGTAATGAGATGTGCCACATAGAAGGACATTCTGACCACAGTGGCAATGTGGTGGTCGAAGGAGAGGTTGCTGTCAAACTGTGTCCCCAGATGTCTTATAATATCTTCAGTGTTCAGTGGGCTCCCATCGATGTGGTAATTAGTGGGAACTGAGTTTTTCCCAAAGGGGATGATGATGCATTTTATGGCATTAAGCTTAAGGCCATGGTCTTGACACCAGTCATTGGTATCAGTGAGGCCTTTCTGTAGGATGTCTGCATCACTTGGGTAGTTAATAATGGCTCCCAGCTTGCAGTCATCTGTGAACTTGGTCAGCCAGAGTCCCTTCGTGTTGGCCTGGAATTCTGAGAAGTAAATGCCAAACAGGAAAGGACCCAGGACTAATCCCTGTGGGACTCCACTTGTGACTGGCCGGCAGTCTGACTTGGAGTCCACTACTTTCACACTGTGGGTTCTGTGAGCCAGTTTGCAACCCACCTAATGATATAGTGGTTGATGCCTAGTTTGGTGAGTTTATCAATAATCCCTGAGTGAGGAATGGTATCAAAGGCCTTGGCCAGATCGAGGTAGGCTATATGAACTGCCTTACCTTCATCCACAGCTCTGGTGACTGACTCAAAAAAGTCAAGCAGGTTGAGCAGGCATGATCTACATTTCACAAAACCAAATTGCATGGGATCTTGAGTTTGGAGATTCCTTATATCTTTGTTAATTAGGACCATGATGATATGCTCCATAGCCTTACATATCAGATTTGTCAGGCTAATGGGGCTATATTTTCCAGGGTCTGTAGTTGCTCCTCCTTTATGGAGAGCTATGACTGTTGCAGTGCGCCATTCAGTACGGACAAAGCCTGAGGTGAGGCTGTGAGTGAACAGGGCACACAGATGTGGTGCCAGTTCACTTTGTAATTCATGTAGAACACATCCAGGGATATTGTTGGGTCCCATGGAATTGTATTCTTGGCCTTAGACAGTGCAGCTTTAACCTGTGCTGCAGTAATGCTGGGTGCCTGGCATTCTTCCGGTATTGAGATTGGTCCTTTAGGGGTGGAGACAGGGGTAAAGGTGGCACTGAATCTGTCATCCAGTATGTTGGCAATATCTGTTGGCTCAGTATAGGAGTTACCATTGTGCAGTAACTCAGAGCAAATCTGGGTATTGATGTGGAGATTCTTGATATAACTATAGAAGTCTTTGTGGTTGTTTTTACTGTCTGCCACAATTCTGCCTTCATAGCTGGCTTTGGAGGTTTTGATGAGGGGATCTCACCTTTTTGTTGAGGCTAATAAAGGAATTTTTCCAGTCTTGGAACTTCACCTTTTTCTGAAACAGTTTTTTTCTTCTGTTGTAGAGTTTATTAATGGCAGGGGGACACCAGATTGGCTTCCTTTTTTTGGAGGAGAACATCTTCGTTCTGTTGGGTATGGTTAGTTCCATGCATTTATGTATGTGTTCATACAGTGCACTGGTGTATGATTCTGCAGTCATGCATCTATTTTCCATTGGCATGGGTGCTGTGAAGTTAGCCACCTCTGTTTTTAGGAGCCCAAAGTCAGCTTTGGAGAAGTTTTTCATGGTGGATACCTTCACGGGGGGTGAGATGTGGATTTCCATGGTGATTAATTTGTGGTCGGATCTAACCAGGGAGGAATTGACTATTGGTGTAGAGCAATGGTTGCCCATGCTAGTAATAACCAGGTCAAGGATGTTGCTTCCTCTAGTGGGGGTAAGAATGAGCTGGTCCAGGGCATTGGAAGTGATGATTTCCAGGAAGCATTAGGCCAGTGCATTGATAGATGAGTAGTTTTCTCAGTTGATGGAGGGAGTAGTTAAACTCACCTAGTATGAGAGTGTTGGACTGGATCTTAATAGTTTCCAAGGTACTTAGGAATGTGGAGTGAGAGTTTTGGGACATGGTTGGGTTGGAGACCTATAGCAAACTATGACCTGAATCGCTGTCTTACCCAATGTTAGTTGTACCTGGAGTATCTCAGATGCATTATGCTGGGCTACTAGTCTGCAGGTGTGCGTATCCTTTATGAATATGTTGAAACCACTACCTTTGGAACTTCGGTCCATGTTCTAGGGCCGAAAGGTGTGGAATGAGTTATAGCCTGGTAGCGCAGGGATGCTTTCTGCTGCTTTAAGGTCTCCGTTACAGAACAAATGTCAGTGCTCTTCATTTTAAGGAGTGCTTCAAGCAAGTGCATCTTGAGATTTAGATTTCTAGCATTAAGCAACATGACCATCAGACTGAATTTATTTATGGGTCTATATTATATGAACAAAAGTTCATATAAGCAAACGCTCAATGAGCAAAAATCCCGGACATCAAAAACAATATTGTGGGGGCTGCAGCCCCCCCGCTAAGTATAAATTCCAACTCTGATATCGCACTATAGTGAGGAAAGGGCAAAAACTCCAATCTTCACTGTACTGCAATCAAACAACACGCACTTCGATGTCTGGGAGTTTCGCTCATTAGAGTATTCGCTTATATGAACTTTCATTCATATAATATAGACCCTTTATTTGTAGCTGTTACAGTGGTAATTTGGTCTTTGGAACACCACCTAAAACAGGCACTATAGGGGTGGCAAGAGCCTTAGCCAGTACCCGGAAGCCCAGGGGTGACAGATGCAGGCCATCTCTGCCAAAACATCGAGGTCTGTCAATCATGTCATTCCAAGCAGGCAGATACTGGATCCCCTTAGAATAACACCATAAACTTAGCTAATTGTTGAAGTCAATCATTTTCTGTTTGTACTGTGGTATTATTCTAGGTGACAGTAGGATGCTGCTCAGGGTTAGGGTCATACCTACCTGGGCCACATAATCTGAGAGCGCCCCCATGTCTCTTTTCATGTAGTCCAGAGAGGTGCATCTTAGGTCATTCACACCCACATGCACAATGACAGAGTCATACTTGTACTTGTTGTGGAGTGACCTGAGTGTGTGTGTGTTATGTGTCAGATTCTGACACCAGATAGACAGCTGATTGTTACCTTCTCTTTAGTCAACCTAGTGAGTGGGACATCAGTGTGCCTCACTATTGAATCACCTGTGATTATTGTATTGGGCAAACTGTTTTGCCTTAGGGGCTTAGGTTGAGGGGCACATTGTGTAGGTGAGCTATGTGTCTTGCGGTTTGTGCTGTGTTGTGTGGTCGAGTGCATTTCTGCCTTGAAGGCTTCTGCTGTATGAGCAGATTTCTATTGACAGCATCCACAAAGGTGGCTGTGTGGTTTATGTTTTTATGTGAAGGCAGTGCTGGTGTGTGTTCTGGAGGGCTATGTGTTCCATGTGGTGTGGTGCAAGTGTTGAGCTCCTCATGACCAGGTGTTCTGGTCTTGGCTGGAGAGTGCGTGGCTTCCAATCTGGAGATATAAGTGCATCTCTCACAAGTCTGAGTGTTGGGAGGTAAGAGGAGAGGGTTGTCTGTGTACATGAGATAGTTGCTACACTGTCTCAGAATGCCCAAGTTTACCAAGTTAATAGGAGAAACTACAGGGAACTGACCTTTACACATGCCAGGAGTGATGAACATCATTACTAAGTACTGGAGCTGTTTCCTTATAGGACGTCTAGTGCTGATAGCACTTATGTGTGCTACAAGAATTGCTACAAAAAGCCTGATGAAGTGCTAGGTAAATAAGCTAATTAAAGTGCAAGAGGGAAGAGATCTAGCAAGATCTAAGGGAAAAATTGAAGAACAGACTTTCTGGCACCAGTAATAAACTTTAAATGGCAGTGCAAGCTAGCATACTTGAATGTATAGCAATATTAAAGCAAATACAGTTAAAATAAATGCAGTTAAATGAAAAAAATGAGTTAAATCAAGTGCAGAAAGCAGTATAATCAGAAAAAATCAAAATGGAAGCACTTAAAGTCTCTCTCTCCTTTTTGTTGCTCTTGTCTGCAGGACGCCAAAACAGGATCCGTGGAGCTTAAACAAGTGCAAGCCCGCACAAACATGGGCTTTTAAATCAGAAAGTTGAAATGGATAGAAAAACTGCTCAAACAGCTAATACATTATAATTTCAGAGCCAGGAACCACTTCTCTTGTGATAGATAGGCTACCTAGTGCTTACCACTCCCACTAATAATCTGGAAGGTTTCCTTCTAACACAGAAAGATCTGGGGAACTCAGAAACTTAGAAAAACAGTCGTGGATACAGCAAATCTGTATCTGGACTACTCTAGTAACAGGAAAGGTTGAAAACAAGCTTAGAACTTTTTTGTTTGTTTTCTTGCAAAAAAAAAAAGAGTTACATTGTAGCTGGGATACATCAAAAAGGTTTAAAACTATGCAGCTGAAGCTCTGGATGCTGCAGACCTGTATTTAGACTATGCTACTCAATTTTAAGAAAAAACTCACAATGAAGCACATATTAATCACTTATAGTCAAAAGAATAGCACTTCCAGTATGAAAACATACATTTAAACAGCAACAAAATGCAGTAAAATACAGTTAAACAGTAATGAATTGCAGTAGATAGCAATGAAATATAGTTAATCAGTAGATTGCTTTGAAACAATAGCTCACAAATTACAACAGTAACAGACAACACTAATAAAGCAGCGATTCAGTAGAATACTGTTATCAATTTAGTGAGGCTACCGACAAGCAGTAATAAATATGGAAAACAGGAAAATGAAGTAGAAAGGGGTGCAGTTTTTTTTTTTTTGTTAGTAGAATGTGAAGAGACAGAAGATATTGAGATAATTCAAGGTCCAGAAGTTAAAGGGGCTGGCCTTTACTAAGTTCTCACTATAAACAGTAGAATGAGCTGATGTAATATGACTGGGGGAGTATCCAGTATCAACTTTATACCAGAGGTGGGCAACTCAAAGCCACCAAGATTTAAGATCACCACAACAACTGGGCAGGTGGGTGGGGAAAAAAAACAGTTGTACAGATTACAGAGCTATGTAGCAAAACAGAAGTGCAGAAGACAATTGAAAATAAACACTTATCTTTTTCCAATATCACAACAGGGCAAAAGGCAGAAGGCCAGTCTTTCTGCAGCTTTGAACAGCTTGAGCAAACAATTATTTCTGGTGTAAAACACTGGCTATTAAAGGCGGAGTAACAGAAACCAGCCCAATTACCCAATCAAAAATAACAGTTTTGCAGGAATGCTTTTAACTAGATTTAATCAGACTGATTTACTTCCTGCCACAAAGAAAAACAACTAGGTCTCTCTAGACAAAATATTTCACTACAAGCTGAAAGGGTCACAAACATTAACATATATTCAGCTCTATCAGAAAACAAAAAGGAGACTAAAAACAGTTGCACCAATTGCAAAAACAGTTGTACAGATTACATAGACGTGTATTAAAACAGAAGTGCAGAAGACAATTGAAAATAAACACTTGTCTTTTTCCAATATCACAGCAGGGCAAAAGGCAGAAGTCCAGTCTCTCTGCAGCTTTGAACAGGTTGAGTAAACAATAATATGGAAGTTTTTCATTTCTTCAAGCATCATTGCTGCTATGCAAGTGAAATGAATACAATAAGATTGTCAGCTTGATTGGAGTTGGTCTAATACATTTCATCACTTATAACTATTCCAATTTAGTTTATACTTGGATATCTTATTTATAGTTTTTGTATGAGAAACCAGTGCTGGACAGAACCTCTATCTCTAATCAAAACAAAAGCCTTTCATGTAAACATAATGTAATGGCAACAGTTACACTTATGATTGTTTTCTCTAGAATGGCTAGCAAGCAGAAAACAAGATTTGTTAGGTTTAGTGATACTCAGTAAAGCTCAAAGTTTACAGGAAGCATGTTTATTTTAGTTATGTATTTGTTTATTTGGTAACTGAGTAAGTGGGCAGATACAGGGAACTCTTTTTTTCAGCCACAATGTGGGAATTTAAAGAAAAAGTTGGAAATATATTCATACAATGATTGCAGCAGATATTTGTAACTAATTGTAGAAAAAATCTGATTATCTTTAGAACTCTTCAGAATGACCTTTATTATCTGCTTCACTATTTTTCAGGCAGAAAATTCACCTCCGGTTTGATAAAGGTTCAGTGCATTTGGAAAAAGCTAAAAAGACTTGGCCACTAAGGGCATTCTTGGATCTGATGTTACAACTCTGCAAGTAATTGTCCATTTTATGTGCTAACACATAATGTTTGACAGGTTATTATCTTTCCCTAATTCTTAAGCACCCTTCTAAGAAGGATAAGCACCTCTCCAGTCTCCCCACCCCAAGTAGCATGTTATAGAAATAGCTATATTGACCTGGATACCAAACTTACATTTCCTTAACCAAATCTTTAATCACATTATTCTCCGTCAGGAATGTGGACTGCATGTTGCCACAGACAGTTCTTAAATCCCTCTGTATTCTGTTTAATAAAACAGGTGTATTTGTTGAGCTTTCTCCAGTCTTTGTTTTCCTTTGCCCCATTCTTAAATTGATTGAGAGGTCCGTATATAACCAGGTCCTCAAGTGCATCAATAACATGACCTTATCTCCAAGGCACTACACAGGTTATAAAGGGGTATACAGTATACTAACAGCCAGTTGTACTGGTATCAATAAAATACTGTCTAGTTTGGAGAAAAGCCTGATGACTTGTACCGTGTTCTTAGATGTGAGAAGAGTGTTGAGTCAGTAAAACTGCTCAGCTAACTTTGAAAATCTTAGGTTGGAGAGAATTTTAGCTTTTGGGATAACCCTTACAAATGGATTCAAAATTGCTTGGCAGAATGCACCTTTATAGTAATCTCAGGGTAGGTCCCAGCAAGTATTGACTGGATTAGTATGGGATTACACCAAAGGTCAGTTCTTGGCCCATCAGATATGGGCTGTATTAACATAGGATTGCCCCAAGGGTCAGTTTTAGGACCAGCAGATGTGGTCATATTAACATGGAAGTGCCAAAGGGTTCAGATCTAGGCTCATCAGTTGCGGGCTATATTAACATGAGAGTGAGACAGGGGTCACTTTGGGGCTCATCAGATGTAGGCTGTATTAACATGAGAGTGAGACAGGGGTCAGTTTGGGGCTCATCAGATGTAGGCTGTATTAACATGAGAGTGAGACAGGGGTCAGTTTGGGGCTCATCAGATGTAGGCTGTATTAACATGAGAGTGAGACAGGGGTCAGTTTGGGGCTCATCAGATGTAGGCTGTATTAACATGGGAGTGAGACAGGGGTCAGTTTGGGGCTCATCAGATGTAGGCTGTATTAACATGGGAGTGAGACAGGGGTCAGTTTGGGGCTCATCAGATGTAGGCTGTATTAACATGAGAGTGAGACAGGGGTCAGTTTGGGGCTCATCAGATGTAGGCTGTATTAACATGAGAGTGAGACAGGGGTCAGTTTGGGGCTCATCAGATGTAGGCTGTATTAACATGGGAGTGAGACAGGGGGTCAGTTAGGGGCTCATCAGATGTAGGCTGTATTAACATAAGAGTGAGACAGGGGTCAGTTTGGGGCTCATCAGATGTAGGCTGTATTAACATGGGAGTGAGACAGGGGTCCGTTAGGTGCTCATCAGATGTAGGCTGTATTAACATAAGAGTGAGACAGGGGTCAGTTTGGGGCTCATCAGATGTAGGCTATATTAACATGAGAGTGAGACAGGGGTCAGTTTGGGGCTCATCAGTTGCGGGCTATATTAACATGAGAGTGAGACAGGGGTCAGTTTGGGGCTCATCAGATGTAGGCTGTATTAACATGAGAGTGAGACAGGGGTCAGTTTGGGGCTCATCAGATGTAGGCTGTATTAACATGAGAGTGAGACAGGGGTCAGTTTGGGGCTCATCAGATGTAGGCTGTATTAACATGAGAGTGAGACAGGGGTCAGTTTGGGGCTCATCAGATGTAGGCTGTATTAACATGAGAGTGAGACAGGGGTCAGTTTGGGGCTCATCAGATGTAGCCTGTATTAACATGAGAGTGAGACAGGGGTCAGTTTGGGGCTCATCAGATGTAGGCTGTATTAACATGGGAGTGAGACAGGGGTCAGTTTGGGGCTCATCAGATGTAGGCTGTATTAACATGGGAGTGAGACAGGGGTCAGTTTGGGGCTCATCAGATGTAGGCTGTATTAACATGAGAGTGAGACAGGGGTCAGTTTGGGGCTCATCAGATGTAGGCTGTATTAACATGAGAGTGAGACAGGGGTCAGTTTGGGGCTCATCAGATGTAGGCTGTATTAACATGGGAGTGAGACAGGGGGTCAGTTAGGGGCTCATCAGATGTAGGCTGTATTAACATAAGAGTGAGACAGGGGTCAGTTTGGGGCTCATCAGATGTAGGCTGTATTAACATGGGAGTGAGACAGGGGTCCGTTAGGTGCTCATCAGATGTAGGCTGTATTAACATAAGAGTGAGACAGGGGTCAGTTTGGGGCTCATCAGATGTAGGCTATATTAACATGAGAGTGAGACAGGGGTCAGTTTGGGGCTCATCAGTTGCGGGCTATATTAACATGAGAGTGAGACAGGGGTCAGTTTGGGGCTCATCAGATGTAGGCTGTATTAACATGAGAGTGAGACAGGGGTCAGTTTGGGGCTCATCAGATGTAGGCTGTATTAACATGAGAGTGAGACAGGGGTCAGTTTGGGGCTCATCAGATGTAGGCTGTATTAACATGAGAGTGAGACAGGGGTCAGTTTGGGGCTCATCAGATGTAGGCTGTATTAACATGAGAGTGAGACAGGGGTCAGTTTGGGGCTCATCAGATGTAGCCTGTATTAACATGAGAGTGAGACAGGGGTCAGTTTGGGGCTCATCAGATGTAGGCTGTATTAACATGGGAGTGAGACAGGGGTCAGTTTGGGGCTCATCAGATGTAGGCTGTATTAACATGAGAGTGAGACAGGGGTCAGTTTGGGGCTCATCAGATGTAGGCTGTATTAACATGGGAGTGAGACAGGGGTCAGTTTGGGGCTCATCAGATGTAGGCTGTATTAACATGGGAGTGAGACAGGGGTCAGTTTGGAATCATCAGATGTAGGCTGTATTAACATGAGAGTGAGACAGGGGTCAGTTTGGGCTCATCAGATGTAGGCTGTATTAACATGGGAGTGAGACAGGGGTCAGTTTGGGGCTCATCAGATGTAGGCTGTATTAACATGGGAGTGAGACAGGGGTCCGTTAGGTGCTCATCAGATGTAGGCTGTATTAACATAAGAGTGAGACAGGGGTCAGTTTGGGGCTCATCAGATGTAGGCTATATTAACATGAGAGTGAGACAGGGGTCAGTTTGGGGCTCATCAGTTGCGGGCTATATTAACATGAGAGTGAGACAGGGGTCAGTTTGGGGCTCATCAGATGTAGGCTGTATTAACATGAGAGTGAGACAGGGGTCAGTTTGGGGCTCATCAGATGTAGGCTGTATTAACATGAGAGTGAGACAGGGGTCAGTTTGGGGCTCATCAGATGTAGGCTGTATTAACATGAGAGTGAGACAGGGGTCAGTTTGGGGCTCATCAGATGTAGGCTGTATTAACATGAGAGTGAGACAGGGGTCAGTTTGGGGCTCATCAGATGTAGCCTGTATTAACATGAGAGTGAGACAGGGGTCAGTTTGGGGCTCATCAGATGTAGGCTGTATTAACATGGGAGTGAGACAGGGGTCAGTTTGGGGCTCATCAGATGTAGGCTGTATTAACATGGGAGTGAGACAGGGGTCAGTTTGGGGCTCATCAGATGTAGGCTGTATTAACATGAGAGTGAGACAGGGGTCAGTTTGGGGCTCATCAGATGTAGGCTGTATTAACATGAGAGTGAGACAGGGGTCAGTTTGGGGCTCATCAGATGTAGGCTGTATTAACATGGGAGTGAGACAGGGGGTCAGTTAGGGGCTCATCAGATGTAGGCTGTATTAACATAAGAGTGAGACAGGGGTCAGTTT
Source organism: Protopterus annectens (assembly GCF_019279795.1). Taxonomy (NCBI): domain Eukaryota; kingdom Metazoa; phylum Chordata; order Ceratodontiformes; family Protopteridae; genus Protopterus; species Protopterus annectens. Next base: position 830,367,421 of record NC_056746.1, read on the forward strand.
GGGGCTCATCAGATGTAGGCTGTATTAACATGGGAGTGAGACAGGGGTCCGTTAGGTGCTCATCAGATGTAGGCTGTATTAACATAAGAGTGAGACAGGGGTCAGTTTGGGGCTCATCAGATGTAGGCTATATTAACATGAGAGTGAGACAGGGGTCAGTTTGGGGCTCATCATTTGCGGGCTATATTAACATGAGAGTGAGACAGGGGTCAGTTTGGGGCTCATCAGATGTAGGCTGTATTAACATGAGAGTGAGACAGGGGTCAGTTTGGGGCTCATCAGATGTAGGCTGTATTAACATGAGAGTGAGACAGGGGTCAGTTTGGGGCTCATCAGATGTAGGCTGTATTAACATGAGAGTGAGACAGGGGTCAGTTTGGGGCTCATCAGATGTAGCCTGTATTAACATGAGAGTGAGACAGGGGTCAGTTTGGGGCTCATCAGATGTAGGCTGTATTAACATGGGAGTGAGACAGGGGTCAGTTTGGGGCTCATCAGATGTAGGCTGTATTAACATGAGAGTGAGACAGGGGTCAGTTTGGGGCTCATCAGATGTAGGCTGTATTAACATGGGAGTGAGACAGGGGTCAGTTTGGGGCTCATCAGATGTAGGCTGTATTAACATGGGAGTGAGACAGGGGTCAGTTTGGGGTCATCAGATGTAGGCTGTATTAACATGAGAGTGAGACAGGGGTCAGTTTGGGCTCATCAGATGTAGGCTGTATTAACATGGGAGTGAGACAGGGGTCAGTTTGGGGCTCATCAGATGTAGGCTGTATTAACATGGGAGTGAGACAGGGGTCAGTTTGGGCTCATCAGATGTAGGCTGTATTAACATGGGAGTGAGACAGGGGTCAGTTTGGGGCTCATCAGATGTAGGCTGTATTAACATGAGAGTGAGACAGGGGTCAGTTTGGGCTCATCAGATGTAGGCTGTATTAACATGGGAGTGAGACAGGGGTCAGTTTGGGGCTCATCAGATGTAGGCTGTATTAACATGAGAGTGAGACAGGGGTCAGTTTGGGGCTCATCAGTTGCGGGCTATATTAACATGGGAGTGAGACAGGGGTCAATTTGGGGACATCAGATGTAGGCTGTATTAACATGGGAGTGAGACAGGGGTCAGTTTGGGGCTCATCAGATGTAGGCTGTATTAACATGAGAGTGAGACAGGGGTCAGTTTGGGGCTCATCAGATGTAGGCTGTATTAACATGAGAGTGAGACAGGGGTCAGTTTGGGGTCATCAGATGTAGGCTGTATTAACATGGGAGTAACACAGGATTACTTCTTGGCCCAGTATTCTTTACCTTGTTTATTACCAGTTTAATAAAGGACCTTGTCAGCTTTAAAGCAACCATTCTTGCAGATGATCTGCTTCTAATAAAATTTGGAAGAACAGCAGAGATAATGCAGAAGGAAATACAAATTGATTTTAAGTCCCTTTGGTACTGGGAACAAAAACAGGCACTTAGCTTTCAATACCTATTAAAAATGTAAAAAGAGCACTGTTCTCCACAGGTAATTGACCTTCCTGACTTTGTTGTCCAGACAGGTTCTTGGGAGTCTGGCCAAACCTCTCATTTATATTTAAAGGGAATGCTATGATTATTACTGAAAAAGGAATTAGCTTATCAAGTCTCTCAACTTATCAATCTCATACCCAAAAATAAAATATGGCTTCCCTGTGATAACTGTCACTTCCTTCTCCTGTATATTTATCATTGAAATAATAGACAATAGCATGTATTTATCACAGCACAGATTCACTGATTCAAAACTCTAAAGGACACAGACTGGCTACTGATTATAGATGCAACAACGTTTGTGTTGGTTTAACTTAGATTCAGGCTTGTCCACCAATAATATTGTTCTCTCTTGGTCAAGAACTGACAAATCAATACTTAGAATTAGCAGACCACATGTCCAGGTAACACTCAGCTACGACAAATACTTCTGGACTGAATGTAGGAGAAAAAGCTTTTACTTAAAATATCACCTGAGACCTGGAACTTGTTCCCTCCAGATGACAGAAATTAACTTAATTGTAGTAAATTCAGATCTAAGCTTATTAAGCATGTGACACTGCCAGCCCAGCTAGATAGAATTTTGTAAATAATTCTATGTCATTTGTGAATAGTAATATGATTTGTATGCTTGCCTTAAAAATGTAAGAAAACGTTCTGTACTGAGCTTCAAGGTTGTAACCACAGTGCACTCTGCTGGAAAAAAGCAGAAATGTGTATAAACTCTATGCCTATGTAAATGTATGTTTCATAGTAGAAATTGGGATATACAGAGTTAACTTTCAAAACTCTAAGAAAATAGGTTGATAAGTAAAGAGTTTTATGATGTGTTATAAAGTCAGTTTATCTCAAGCTAAGAGACAGGATGTCTAGTCTAGGGGCTTCTTTCTATTGTCTGGAAACAATGGTAATTACAGGTTTCCAAGGTAATTGTTTTATGGCTTCCAGTTCAGGCAAGCTTCTAAGAGAGAACTGTCAGCTTCTGAGAGATAATTATTTTTAACAGAGACATGTTAAAAATGTAAGTTCCTGCTAGCCTGGGAAACTAGGCAGAGGTGACAAGAATGATGTAATCTGAGATGATTCAGCAGTGATGTGTACTATCAATTTAAGAACTATCTCAGAGAGAAAGAGTGCATTTGTATTTTGTTCTGGACCTGTTAACAAGTCACCAGCACTTTGCCTTGCGTCTATGCTCACAAAACGATTTCCTATAAGCTTCAGGTGTTAGCTTAAGAAATTCTACCAAACAATTCTTTACAACATTATACTTTAAAAAGTCATGATCAGACAGTTTGGATAGAACATTTATAGCTTTAGCATGGAGTAAAGAGGTCAGGAACCGTACCCAGAGCCCTAGGTCAACATTATACTGTTTACATACCCTCTCAAACATATGAATGAAACCTGACTTTCTAGCACATCGTAAAACTCTTTACTTAACCTATTTTCTTAGAGTTTTGCAAGTTAACTTTGTATATCCCAATTTCTACTATGAAACATACATTTATACAGACATAGAGTTTACACACATTTCTGCTCTTTTCCAGCAGGGTGCACTGTAGTTACAGCCATGAAGCTCAGCACAGAACACATAGTTTTTTTTAAGGCAAGCATACAAATAATATTACTATTCACAAATGGTATATAATTATTTACAAAATTCTATCTAGTTGGGCAGGCATTAAATATACAAAATATAGAATTGTTTCCTTAATTTTTGGAAATATTCTTCAGAAATTCTTCCCCTGTATATCTCTACTGAATTGGACAGGTACTATTTTATGTTTGGGTGGTCAGTTCTCATAACTTGACTTCACTTATTTTGTCCCCACCATTTCATAAATATTTCAGTTTTGAATTACTCATACACTGCACATCTGACACTGATCTAACAATTATATTTGTTTATAAAATTAGAGATCTTAAATCTGTAATGATATTATCCTTCACAGACTATGTCACATAGCAGTGTGTAGCTTACTAAATAATCAGACCAAAACAGAATGAAATATATTTATTGTTGCATATATTACTATATCTGACTACCACTTATTTCATTACATTAAGAACAGCATGTCTTAGGTCAGTTAGAAACTCTAAAAGTCCTTCTTGTGTCAAGTGTACATAGTCATCTGTAGAGGTCTTGCCTCCTTGCTTGTCTGGAAGGATGATGGACAATGGTGCCACTCAAATTCACCACGAGGGATGCCATGGACAATAGTGCCACTCATGCCCACCATAAGGGATGTCATGGATAATGGTGCCACTCATGTCCATCACAAGGAATGCCACGGACTATGGTGCCACTCATGTCCACCATGAGGGATGCCATGAAACCATTTGTTGCCCAGATAACCATCTCCAGTACCTTCCCTGATCTTGCACCCCTCCATGTCAGTCTTTGTGCAATACCTGACCAAATAAATCTTTGGCCAGAAATTCAACATGCCCTCCAAAATGTACATTATTTTGCATTTCAGGTCACATAATTGTGAAGTTGCCATGTTATTTCCTCCAATATGCAGTATTACAATGTCTAGTGACAGTCCAGATTTATTCTCCCTCTTCGACACTGGAAGCATTCCATCCCACTGCATACCTCGATGCCCAACCTACCTCATCTTTACCCTCTCTTTCAGTAACCAAAAGTTCCATGACAGATGACTGGTGATGACCTATCTCTACTGCCCAGTATAAATTAGAGTGCCCACATATGACAACCCTGACTGGCCTCTGTTGTGACCAGAAATAAAGTATGCATTTAGGACACTGTCTACTAACCTCAAAGCACATCCAAACAAATTCAGACACAAAACCCATACTTGCCATTAAACTTAACTTCTCTTGGTTTGCTGAAATGTTCAGAGCAGCAAGAAATATACAAACAGTGGGCAAATGTCTTTACATACACCTTGCTCACAGTCATATCCATTTCTTGATCTCCTACCACCACCACTGTGATGTGTGAAGGTATGGTCACTCCTCCTGGCAGTGCCAGATGGTGTACTCATTAAGGAGTGCTCCCTGAACTACAGAGCAAAAAGATCAGAATGTGTAGTATAATTCATATATCAACAATCCAAAACCAGCAATTATAACACTGCACACCACACATACATACATGCACACACAACCACCTTCACAGTTATCTTCTTTACAAACCGAATTATGGGAAACAGCAAACATAGACCCAAGGTAGTTGGTGAGGGACATCACCCTGCCACATATAATGGCTATGTGACAAATCACATATTGTGATCAGCTATTATATAATATAGTGATATTATATAATTATTATTATAATTATTATTATAGTGATATTATATAATATAGTGATATTGTGTTCAGCTATTAACACTCACTACACATGACTTCTTTTACAGAAATGATGCTAAACACCCAGAGCAAAACAAAGCACATGAGCAAAGTCATATCCTTCTTATAGGAAAGGCTTGTGATCAGCATACATGGCTGTGTTCCACAAGTAAGGGCCTTAACATTAGTAAAAGTGGTATCCAGCTTGCAATACAGCCATGCATGTTACACCAGAAAGTAATATGATGATCACTGTCCACTTCAATGGAAATGAAAACAAGAAAATGGGCTACCTCTCCACTTCATTTACACATTCACCTTTGGCAACCACACCACAGCAACATACATACAAGTCACGACTGATATTAAATGCAGATTTATCCAGGTACATGTGCACCTAAGCGGCCTTCAATGACCTTTCCTGAATATTGCCCTACAGAGGTGTAACAAAGTTTGACTAGAAATTTATCATGATTACGTAGCCAAAAAACTGTGAAGCTGTACTTCACTACCATGGTTGTAGTAGTGTTTCTCTGATGAGAAGTCAGTGTATGATGGTTGGTGCATGATATGTGACTCAAATCCTTGTAGCTTGGTATTCCATGTTGGGTGAGGCAAGAAACAGAATTCAAATCAACTGTTCCAGGACAACAGTATGTATAAAAGGAGTGGACAACATTCCTGATGTTGGCCAGTAAGGCAACGCTGAAAGCCAGTGCGAACCAACTTTTATTTGCAGTATGCATTACACCAGGTGTTATACTGTGATACAGTGGCAAAGAGTGACATCAACTATGCACTTGTAATTGTGTGGCCATGAAGTTGTGAAAAACATTACATGTATAGGTGCACCTCGCATTCTATGCACTTGCACTGGTTCTGCTCTTATGCCCTTTGTAGAACAGATCTACCATTGCCACTTTATTATATACAATGGATGATGTGGCCCAGATCCAGATCTGTGGACTGGCTGTTGCGTATTTGTGTAATGCTGTGGCAATATTTGACAGGCAGGGGCAGATCTCTTATCATCTTCATGCTCATTTATAATCTAGCCCACAAGAACTTTCCTGAATAGAAGTTATCTTGCATGTGTCACTCACCCATTGTGTAACACCACTGCATTTGTTACTTTCTTATGAAGCAAAAGGAATGTATTATTCACTGCTGTATCCCACAGGAACAGGAACATGTATGTCCATGATTTTTTTGCCTTCCTCACTGACAGGTACTGCTCCATTAATGTATGTATTGTACACAGGTACAACTGCGGGACATGCAACATTTACTATGCTGCCATCTCAATGATGCATAACATCTGTTTAGGCCATGATAGGGTTTAATTGATTGACAGTACAAACACCAGCTTTCCAACTTGTGGCAAGCAAGGGGCCACGCTGCAGTGGTTTGTACCTACCATGCTTAAACCTTCTCAGCGTGTACTTGTTGAGGTCAGATGGCCATCCAGTCCTGTTTGTTTGAGCTGTGCCACAAGAGTAAAACCTCTTCTCTAGAAGGTGCTGTGCCAGAGTGACTGAGGAAATGTAACTGTCGAAGTAAATGTGGTGGTGTCTATCCTGAAGGTATTTTGTAATGTCAGTGACAACTTGCTGTGCATACCATGTTCTGAGTTTACCTCCTCATGTCCAGTGTACACCAGGAAGTCCTGCAGATATCCAGTGTGTGCATTAGCCAACATCCATACTTTGATGTTGTACCACTGAGGCTTCCCAGGCATGAATGGATGGAAAGACAGCTACATACACCTCACAGTGCAAGTGGTAGATGGTGTACCATGCATTCTGCACTTCTTCCAGTATTGGATGAGCATGGTGCAGTTTATCTTGTTTGGGTTGGCCTCTGGGAGGACTCAAGCTATCATTGCTATGGAAGTACTACATAATTTTGAAGTACCAATCGTGTGGCATCACCTTTACTATTCTGCAACTTAGCTAGAGATTAGTATACCTGTATAAACGCAACTTAGGCATGTGTAAAATAGACATTGCTATTCACATTTGCAAATATGCTGAGATACCCTCAGCTGTCACGGGCCTTCAATGAGGATCCATATTATGGCTTGCCTGTACTCCTGCACTGTATCTGTTTGTCTCCTGACTGATGTGCTCCACAAACTCTGTTAGTGTGACTTCATGCACAATTGAATGACAGTCTCTGTCTTCAAAGGGGGAAGGCTGCTGCAATGGTGATGGATCTTCCAAGTCCACTATACATATGGACAGTTCACTTAAACCTTTAGGTGTATGATGCACTTGGTCAGTAACAGTATCACAAGAGGGTGACTGTTTAGGCATGGCTATATCTAGAGGTTCCTTCCCAAATGTGAATACATTCCTCTGGAGAGAAGTCTGCTGGTCAGAGCTATTCATTGATGGCACTGCAAATGCTTATGTGTTAAACGTTTGTGATGCATTGCAGTGTTACTTCTTGAAAAGACGTGTTAAAGGAATATCTTCTTCATCAATGCCACTGTCACTGTACTTGTGGCATCTCATGTTTCGCTATTGCTGTCCACGCATTGCCGTGTGCTGCTGGATTTTTCCCCAGCTTCCTCATGTGCAAAGTCAGCAATTGTAAGTCCGTCTTCAGAGTCAGACTCCCCATTTTCAGTCTCTTCCAATATGGGGCATTCCATATTGGATACTGAATATTCAACCATGTCATCATCACAATCATACTCCAGTAAATTTACAGTGTCAGACATTTTCTTGCTATTCATGGTCCAGGCGTTGGGTCTGCCAATTGTAATCTCACAAGGTGGAGTGACTTCTGTTTGCTTTTTAGTCATAACACTCTTTACTTCAATGACAGCAAAACAAGGATAACGTGTTCAGCCATCCACATTACATACTGCACTCACCTAACAACAGCTGTACACACTTACATTCATCATGAGCACTATAAGTTATTTTCTAAGTATGTCACTGTATTCATGATTTTTTCAAAACAATAGGCAAGTTGTCATATTCATAAGAATACTATTTCTCATTATAAAAGAATTTCAAGCAACCAAGCATTTGGGCATCTCAGATATCTTTAAAATATTAAAATGGATAAACAACCCTACTATAACAGCCTCCAGTATAAACACCAAAAATTGCAAGACTTTTTTGTCATCACTAAAATGAATACAGACAAATCAATAAACCCTCTCCTTCAAGCACAACTGAGTCTGTGCCATCTCAATTCAGCTCCTCCTCTATTCAGATAGTATTTTCTTTTTTAGTAATAATGTATATTTGTAAAAAAAATGTCAGGACTATTTTAAATGTACCAGATGGAGCTTTTCTCAATGGACATCCACTGAAAATGGGCTTGGCTCAGTCTAACTTTCATGGTGTCTTATTTTTATCTTGTCAAGTATTTTTCAGAATGTCAGTGCACAATAGTTCAGCTAAGTCAGGTTTAATACTGTCTCGTATCCACAGATGGCAAGAGGGTCACTGACTATAACCCATGCATGGACTCTTCTTCTAGTTTACAGTTAAATGTTAATGCAGCTGAAAAAATGTGGAAAACTAACTTTCATAATGTGGAACAAATGGGCAACATGTGAACATTTACTAGCTACTTTATGGAGCTCAAAGGTTGGTGATTTACTCTGTACTTAGAAAACCCATTTTTGAAGAATTAATATAATTCAGTTGGCTTAAAAATGTCACATCACCCCATCAATGCAGGGGCTACAGGTCTGAGACTATGTACAATGCATATGCAGGTTACATTATCCTAAATTACACCCACCTATCTGACTTCATGCACCTGTTATAAAAATAAAAACAACTGTCACAAGTAAAATAATTTATGGCCAAATTGTTATCAATATAGAGACTGTAGGTTACATAAGCAAAAATGCCCTCTAGGGTGTGTGTTAATGTGTAATTAACACCTGCCCAGGGTCACAATCCTGGAAGGGTGTTAATTACACATTATCACACACACTAGAGGGCATTATTGCACTTAGAGAATGGGGTCTCTGTAAAATTGTTGTGTTTTACTTACTTATTTTTTTAAGTACAATATTATTATTTTTGTATATATTTGATGTAAAATAGTTCCTCCGCCTAATGTTTCAAACTTTCTCTAGTATATGTTAATGGCGTTGGAGGAAGCATTTTACATTGAAAATATAAGAAAATAATATAGTACTTAAAAAAAAAAAAAATAAATAAGGAAAATTTTGCAGATGGCCAATTCTCTTTTTCTCATGTACAGTCACTTGTGCTTTCATACATGCATTCACTTACAGAAGATCGGTCTCACTCTCTCTCTCGATCTCCCTCTCTCTCTCTCACACACACACACACACACACACACACACACACACACACACACACACACACACACACACACACACACACACACACACACACACACACACACAGACACACACAGACACAGTCTTCTCTGCTTTCACACATGCACTCACTCACACAAGATCGTTCTCACGCTCTCAGTGTCTTTCATTCACACACACAGTCACTTCTACTTTCATACACGCATTCACTCACACATGATCACTCTTAGTCTCTCGATCTCTCTCACACACAGTCACTTCTATTTTCATACACACATTTACTCATACATGATCGCCCTCAGTCTCTGTCTGTTGATCTCTCTCACACACAGTTTCCTCTGCTTTCATACACTGCATTCACTCACACATGCAGAAATGTAAAGTGACACATTCACATGGTTCTACCTGACATAAACGAAACCCCAAAACACCGACAACGCAATCACCGAAACCACATAACCGACAGTACAAAAACACAAAACCCCACATGCCCGACAACGAAATAACCGACGCTACACAAACACGAAACCTCATACACTGCACACACCACAATCACAACAATCAGCAAACAAAACACATTCCCTGTCCAAAAACCACATACACAACACAAGCACACCAAAATCCCTACAAACCCACACTAAACCTCACATACACAACTACCTACAGCCCTAACCCAAACCCTAACCCTAAGGTCCGTCACTACCGCACACTTACCTGACCCGCTCCCTAACCCTAACTCACTTAACCCACCCCTATCCCCACAGACCGTCAATATCCACACTTACCTTACTCGCACCCTAACGTCCGTCACTACCGCATACTTACACAGCCTTTTCCCATGTCGGCATCCTCGGCGTCGGTGCTTTCATCCATCGGGTCGGTCTTCTGAACTGTCGATCTTCTGGGGCCCGTCGCGTCGGTCTTCTGAACTGTCGATCTTCTGGGGCTCACGATTTCCATGTCGATGTTCCGGCGTGTCGACTAACTGAGGTAGAACCATTCACATACATACACTTGTTTCTGCTTTTTTTTTTTTTTTTTTTTACACACTCACTAAACAGCAAAAGCACTGTTTAGCGAAAGTAAAAGTAATGATGGCCATTAGTTTTTAGTAGTCTGAGCTCCATGGCAGCTTGATATGTTACACTGAAGCAATGGACTTGTTTTGCACCAGGCATTACTTGTATATCATTACCCTGCTGGAGAACGTTTGTTCTCCAGTCAGGGTGCTCATGCACAGTTTGTCCATTCCCTAAATGTGATTAATGTACACTACTATGCAATATGTGGAGTTCTCAACCTTTCAGCTGAAAAAGGTGGAACACTACATCTCATAATGTGGAACAAATGGACAAAATGTAGAGCACTTACTAACAACTTCAGTAGGAAGCTCCAAAGATGGTGTGTTACCCTGTACTTAGAAAACCAACTTTTGATGCATTAATATAATTCAGTATTTTTTGCCATGAAAATCAGTTATAACACTTCTTAATAATGCAAAAATATTCCAACTTCCTCCATACAAATGCACAGTTGGCCTTTAAAGGCTGCATTAAAAATGTAAGCAGCATAAGAGAGCACCCCACTAATGTAGGGACTATAAGTTCGAGACTGTCTACCATACACATACAAGTTACATTTTCATAAATTATACCCAGTTGTCTGACATTAGACACATCTTATAAATAAATAAATAAAACAACTGTCACAAGTGAAATATATCATAGACAAATTGTTACCAATATAAGGGCTGCAGGTTACATGTAATTAATGAGCACTACTAGGAAAAATAGTCGTCATATTGTTAAGCAGAACTGAGAAATTAATTTCACTAGTGCACATGCAGCAGGTAGGTTAGTTGAAAGATTTATACAAACTTTCAAGGAAGTTATGAAAAAATCAAGAAATTGTCACATATGCTGGAAAGTGAGAGTAACATTTATTTGTTTCTGTTATAATACAGAACTCAGACAGCTCCAAAATTATTCTCGAATATAAACAGAACCAGGATAAACATGATGAGTGTAAATATGACTTCTCAAAAGAAATAAGACTTGTACAAATTCAAATATGATAAACATGGAAACACACCTGGTACAACAAATAGTATGGCCATAACTAGGTGGCTTAAATTATCATGAACCCAAACAAATACAAAGATTCACTGTTCTATTATTTCTATTAGTACTATTGTTTTTGTTTATATAACCATCTTTTTCTCTCTGTTCCAACCCCTCTGATTTACATACATTAATTTCTTCTATAGGGTAATCCCTTGACAGCATTTTGTTACAGAACGTATCCACTTCCTTTATAAACAAGGAAATTGTTTAACATCCAAAATATTTAAAAAGGAGATTCAAAATAACAGCTACTTGCATTATTAGCAGCATACATCCTAAGAAAACCAAAACCAATATAGTTAAAGGACAACTAGTGAGAATCAGTAATCTGATTAAAGATGAAGTAGTCTTCCAAGAGGAAGTGGAGAAGGTCTGTAACAAAAATGCTGTCAAGTGATTATCCTATAGAAGAAATTATGGTATGTAAATCACAGGTGTTTGAACAGAGAGAAAAAGATGTTAATAGTGCTAATAGAAATAATAGAACAGTTTTGCCAGTTATGAATAGTGTAGATGCTCAAGCTATTAAAAATATAATAACTAAAAATTGGGAGCTTTTTGACGCATACCCAGACATAGTTGAAAGAACTGGTGCTAGGCCTATATTCACATAAAAAGAGGTAAGTATTACAAAAAATTTTTTCAAGGAAAATTAAATAAACCTAAACATCCCCCAAGGAGAAAAGGGATGGTCAGATGTTACAATTGTAATATGTGTCAATTTTTATATGTAGAATCAAAGGAATTAACAGTAGGAAGTAACAAAGTATTAAAGGTTTATTTACTTGTAAGTAAAAAAATGTGATTTGCTTAGCTTTTTGTGTAACATGTAAGTCATATTATGTAGGTAGAACTACAAGAGAGCTTAACAGAAGAATTTATGAACACAAATATGCAATACAAACTGGTGATGAAAGAAATGCTTTGAGTAAGCACTGTAAAGGTGATTCCTGCAGGGCAGACTTTAAGTTTATGGTGTTAGAATCACTGGAAAATACTCAGAATTTACTTAATATAGAAGAAGAACTAGGGTGGTTAGAATATTTCTGGCAAACAAAGTTGAATGCTTGCTTTCCACCTGGTCTTAATAACAGAGAAGATTGTGTGATGTATTTAAAAAGAAAAGGTTTGAAACATTAAGTTTTTAAAATGTTGAAAATGTTTTAGGTTACCTATGACACCATGTGGCCTTGATTGTGTGCTTTTATTGACTTGTATATGAGGAAGTTATGTGTTTTTTTAAATTTCAGTTTGAAGAAGTCTGTAGTTGTTGAAGGAGTAGAAAGCGTTGACTGAAAGGTGTTTTATTAAATTGTGTGTGCTTTTCTCCAGTTTGGTGACTTTTGGTTTTTATATCTCAAAAGTGTAACAAAGTATTTCTGGAATTAGAGAAATATACGAAGGACAATATATTTAGAAGGGAAAGTAAATTAAGGAAAGATGCTAAGGATTATGCTGAAAAGAAAGCATACCCCCCCCCCCAGTTTAGAAGTTTGGTTAATAACTGTGAGAATGCAGTGAGGAGAGGAAACATAGATACTAACTGTGATAATGTGAATTCTGAGGTGGACAGAGACGAACATTTTTTGGAATATATGCCTCAAGTACTGCGGTTGAAATGCCTAATGAACCAGGGACAACAGACCTGGAGAGGCGGTTCTAATGGCTGGACTGTGAACAATCAAATATGGAGGAGGGGGAGAAGGAATTAATGTATATTCAAGAAAGTGATGAATTGCAGAGTGTTTATAAAGCATTGTGAACACTGAAAATGTTATTGAAAACACTTATGAAATTGATGTGGAACATATTAATGAATTAGGGTTTTGTACTATATAACTTAAGTGATTTTGCAATTCTGGAAGCACATCTTAAGTTATTGAGTAAAGGGTTGAATTATGTTCCAGTGAATAAACTGCTGATAAACTTAAAGTTGTACAATAAACAATTTAATTTGCATATATTATTTTCAACTTAGATACCCACACCACTGATGGAAGGGGAGGGGGTATTAAAAAGGAAAATTATGTTTATAACCCCAAACAATACATTAGTACTTGCCTTTGAATGTGTATATGAAGGAGAATTTAGAAAGATGGATAAAACTTGATGTGGCATTTACCGACAATTTATTTAAGGAAGAGAGAGTTTGCTTGAGAGAATTGATATACAACAAGGACTATAGGGTCATGAAGCCCGATAAAGGTGAGGAGTTAATTATTATGACACAGATGGATTACGTATGCAAGATGTATGACATCTTGAATGATGAATTTACATATGAAAGAGTATCCCATAATGAAAATTAACAGAGCATATGCTAAAATAGAAATGTTTTTGTATGAATCTTGATGCCAGGGTGTGTTTACAAAGGCTGCTATGGATTATTTGTTGGTAGAAGCTCTGGTTATTCCAGCCATGTCTGGAATACCGACGATATACAAAAATCAGGTTGACCCCCATTTAGACCAATGGTGTCAGTTATGGGGTCCAAGACTGAAGCATTGGCAGCCTATATTGATTATCATAGTAAAGGGGCACTAAAAGAGAAGCAACACATTTTAAGAGATTCATGGCACTGTTTGGAAATATTGAGAGGAACAGATAACCAAACAGAATGTTATGTTTTTAGCAATTGACGTCATAAAGCTGTTCAGTGTTATACCCCATCAAATAGGGTTAGATTTCTATAGCCAAAGTTTAAGGAATTGGTGAGACTAGACAATGTAAAGGTGAACTTCTTGGTGGAATTAATGGAAGTAGCATTCCTTAATAATTCCATCTTTTCTGAAAGGGAGTTTTTGCAGCAAAAAACTGGGGTCGCTATGGGTGCAAGTGTGCACCAATATTTGACAGTTTGGTTTTGACAGAATGGGAAGCTCATTATGTGTTTGAGTCTAGATACAAAACAACATTTTGGGCTTCTTAAGATTTTTGGATTATATTTTGATTTTGTGGACTGGCATCCAGGAAGAAGTTAATGGAATTTATGGATTACTTGAGTAATACTACCCAGTTTTTGAGATTTACCCACAGGATACATGAATTAGAGATGGGTTTTTTTAGATATTCTTTTGAAGAAAGATACAGTAAAAATTAGTTAATTTCCACCACTTTTAGAAAGAAAACTTATTCAAATTCACTATAAAGATTTGACAGTAGTCATCCTTTACGTAAAAAAAGCATTGTTAAGGGTCAGATGGTTAGCTTGTCGAGATTAGTAAGTGACAATGTGGTTTTCTGTGATGAAATGAATAAATTGATATTCATGTTTAGAGAGAGAGGTTACTCACCCCAATGTTTGACAAAAATAAGGAGAGAGGTAACTAAAATAGAGGTAGGAAGTTCCCACCAATATTAAAGATGGAAAAAATGGGGAAGGAAGAATTGACCCAAAAGTTCATTTTTGGAAAGGATGTGATGGTTATGGAATATAGTGATTGCGCACCTCTGTTGGTTTTGAAATTGAATATATTTTGGGAAGGGATATTTGATCAGGAAATGAAAAATAAACTAGGAAATAAACCTAAAATAGCTTTTAATAAAGGGAAAAATATAAAGGATTTATTGGAAATGAAGTCTGTGATGAAAACTAACAGATTTAGGTCCAAGATGAGTGAATGTGGGGCATGTAGGTGGTGCAAGTATATAAATGATGGACCATATGTAGCTATTCCAGGTTTTTACAGGAACCGTCAATGTCCTGGAAGATGTAATTGTGAAACCAATATGGTTGTATATGTGACAACCTGTACAGATACCAGGGCTTCTATATATTAAAGATCATGAGGAGATTGAAGGATTGAATCTCTGTGCATGTTCGAGACATTAAGAATAAAAAAATAAGCAGTGTTTCATATATGCACAGTACAGTTTGCACAAATTTAAAAAAATTCATATTTTTTGTCATTGAAAAAGTTAATAGTAGTGAAAGAGTAGGACCCTAAAATGTTGGTAGAGTTAAGGAAACATAATGGCAGATTAGGTTAAATGCACAGCCGGAACCCAGTTTAAATGATAGCATTTCGATTTTACCAATCCTGAAATATAGAGTAGGGCAGGTATAATATTTGTAAGAAAAAACAAAGGAATTCAGTCTTGCATTTAATGCTGTTTATGGTGTACACACAAACACTTTAAATCACTTTATTTTTTAATGTATGTTTGTTTGTTTTTGTTTTTCAGAAGGTATGTGTGGAGTATATATGTATATTTTATTTTTTTAGTTATGTTGTTTATTATAAGTTCATGCCATTTTGTTAGAATGTATTTGTTATGATCTTATAAGCACATATTATTTGTTTGTATGAATGGGGAAGCACTTTTAAATGAATTGTGTTTTTAAACAAAGTTTTTATGATAGATAATTGGGTGGGTTGACTAACGTAATTAATGAGAATGTGAAAGTAAGTTACGTATAAATAGAATTGAACTGAGTTGGGAAATTGACTCTGATAATGCCCTGTGATATGGTTGAAAGTGCTTAGTCAATGTTTAAATGTGTTTTTATTAAATAAAGTGAATGCCGCTTCAAAACAAATGGAACGTTTTTATTATTTTTTCCGCTTTTGGTTTCATTATTAGTTGGTTGTAGTTGGGGAAAAAAAAAACAATCTATGAAGCCATAAGTAGATGCTGTGGCTGAATTACTATGCTTGAATTTAATTGAGAAAACATGAAAGTTAGGACAGAGTTATTTTTTTTTTTTAAAACAAGTTTATTGTTTTAACATATAAGAGAAATATCATAACAATTTTATACAAATAATTAAAAATAGGTATTATTATAATATTCAACAAAACAACTAAAGTATTTACAAAGACATCCACTACAATCAGATCAATTAATTAAACTAAAATACTGTGCTATTGAAATTAGAATTTTTTTAACAAATTTTGTAAATTATCCCATACAATAAAATGTGATGTTTTTCTAGTTGTTCTCATTCTAATTGTGCTTATTTCCATATGACACATTATATTCATAACATTTTTAAATTCATTGAATGAAGGAGGTGTATCTGAAATCCAATTTCTAGTTATTATTTTCCTAGCCACTGCTAGGATAGACCATAACAAGGGAAGCTTAATCTATTTAACACATTGAGGTGCAGGTGTGTTGAATAATATAAGAGACTTAGAAATAATGAAATTATCTGTAAAAAGAGCCTGCAAAAATTCATTAATTGACTTCCAGTATTCTTTCAACTTCATACAGTCATAAAACATATGAGCCCAGTCAGCATTAATTTCTACATTACATCTCTTACATAGATTATTTTTATTATTAATTTTATTCATCATCAAAGGTGTATAAAAAGATCTATGTAAAAATTTCCATGTATAAAGTCTCCAGACAATGGAAGATGTAGTTCTATAAGCAGATTCCAATATATATTGTTTATCTTGTTGAGTTGGTGGGTCCCCATTAATAGAGGTGAAATAATTCCAGTATGAATATACATTGTAAAAAGTTTCTTGTCTGATAATTTTATGTATATATGAAAGTTTACCTTTATCCGAAACTTTATGCTGTAAATTTATTATCAAGTAATCAATCAGTTTTGGAATAGATTCTTTAACTGTTATAGACATTAGATCTATTCTATCAATGAGATGTTGTCTAAAGATCTGAACCTCTAACCAGCAAGTTTCTCTTAGATCAAATTCTTGTTTTAAGAAATCTAGATTTTTAACTTTATTATCAGATATCAGCTGATACCAGTACTTTAGATTATTATCTATAGCTAAATGAGCTCCTTCAGAAGTAGATGACATAAGCATACCCTGAGTATAAATTATAGGAATACAATAAAATTCCATTCCCTATACTTAGGGTGCATGAATATAAAGTTACAATAACTAATAATAATATTTAATGGGTAACAGACCATATGTTTAGGTGTAATAGGTGAAGTACAAAATTCCTTTAGCAACCACAACATGGAGTTATTTATAATCATATTTTTATGTGTTAAGGAGATTTTCATGAAGTGCATACTAATTAGCTCCCAATAATCTTTCCGTTTTGCGACATATGACCGATCTATTAATAAAGTAATAACTTTTATAATAGAAGAGATAATATATAAATTAAAGTCTGGAAAAGAAATACCCCCTTGAGACCAGCTATTAGTATGTTTCTTTAATGCAATCCTAGGTCTATTAGGTGCCCATAAGAAATTTAACATTAGTGTATTCAGTTTCTTGATAGTTATTTTTGTAGGTGAAAGTATTATTGATTGTATTAAGTATAAAATCTTGGGGAATATTATCATTTTAATAATTGTAAGTCTCTCCTCCATAGTAAAAACATATTATTCCAGGTATTAAAAAGATTTTGTATATTAAGAAAACAGGTATTATAGTTATTATATATAATAGATTTAATATCTTTAGATAGTATTATACCTAAATAAGTTATCTGACCTGAGTTGGGTACATATTTAGTAAAATCACTAATGAGAGTATTTTTTCGTGTATATATAGGTAGTATTTTAGTTTTTTCTTCATTGAATATTAAACCAGAAATAGTTTTAAAATTCATCATTTTATCAAATAAAGACTGCATAGAAGAATTAGATCCTGCTGATGTAATTAGAACATCATCTGCAAAAAGTTGAATTTTTGATGTTGTATTTTCTTCTATTTCAAAACCCTCTATGTCAGTACTGTTTCTAATCAAATTAGCCCAAGGCTCCATTACTAAAGTGAATAATAGTGGAGAAAGTGGACATCCTTGCTTTGTACCTTTAAGAATGGGTATTTTTGTGAAACATATGTTCCTACCTTAATATAAGCCAGCGTTCCTTTGTATAAATGCTCAATTAAATTTACAAATGCATCAGAGAAATTTGTGCACTTCAGTAAGGTAAACAGATAGTCCCAACTTACTGAATCAAATGCTGAACCTATATCAAGACTAATAAGTGTTAAATCTTTCTTTTCCTATTTGCAAAATCAATTAATGTTAAAGTTCTTCTTATATTATCAAAAGTATTTCTATTTACAATGAAGCCCGTCTGATCTATGTCTATAATGCCTAGGATAATTGTCTTCAATCTATCAGCAAAAATACTCATAAACATTTTATAATCAACATTAAGTAATGAAATGGGTCGATATGAAGAACATCTAGTTGGATCTTTATTAGGTTTTAAAATTGGTGAAATAAATGTATATTGCCAAGATGGGGGGGTTATTAACTCAGTTTGGGCCAGAATAAAAACCTTATGTATTAATGAATATGTAGTTTTAGAAAGGATTTTATATATCTCTGGTATAATACCATCATTACCCGGTGCTTTGTTTGATTTAAGCTTATTTATTTGTGTAATAACGTCTGCATATGAAATACTCTTGTCCAATAGTTTAATATGTTGTTTATTAAGCTTTTTATTCATGTTTGTGGTTATAAACTCCTTTATTTTATCTTTAGGTTCCATGTTAATGTTGTTATGGTTAATCTTGTGAAAGTGATTTCTAAATTCATCCAGTATTTCTGGTATACTAGAAACATTCTTCTTTTTCCTTAGAGAAAAGATTTCTTTTATATGGTTTTGTTTATTCAATCTTTTTGTTTTATTTTTAAGTCTATGTAAGTATTTGGGGCTTATTGAATAAGACAAAAACTTGTATTTCTCTAAAGTTATTTTAACTTTATGAGTTAAAATTTCTTTGTATTTCTCATTTAGTTTGTTTATTTCTTCAATAACTTTCTTGTCCATAATATAGGACAGAGTTATTTTAACTACACAGCTAGGTAAAAAATCTAGTAGGAAGACTAATTTGGTGGTGTGCTAGTTG
Source organism: Protopterus annectens (assembly GCF_019279795.1). Taxonomy (NCBI): domain Eukaryota; kingdom Metazoa; phylum Chordata; order Ceratodontiformes; family Protopteridae; genus Protopterus; species Protopterus annectens. The sequence continues at coordinate 830,386,509 of NC_056746.1, forward strand.
CAGTTGAACAAACAGGTATTTCTTCATGTTTTTAGTAAAAATAAGACTTACATCCAGGAATAATATGGTTTTGAATCCATTTGAACATGGCAGACGTAATAACTGCAGTCACATTGGAAGATTTTGTTTGGATTATATGTTACAGTTATTGTTTTTAGTAGAACAACAAGGATTAGTTGGAGGAATTGTGTTGTTAACCTCAGGTATGTTTAGGAAAACATTAGAGATGTTAACCAAATATATACAAGATCAACCCACTGTCCCTTCACTGTTCAGGTCCAAGGTTGGTTCAGAGTGTGCAGGGCAGTGGTGCAACAGTACCTTTATTTTATTAATGGGCTATTGCAGCTTCTGTGTCAGCCAGGCAATGCCTTTCAGCAGTGCTGCTTCCACAAGTCACTGGTTATACCCAGAACCTTGCAGTGTGTCCCATCTCCTTGAGTACCAGACCCATATTATGTGGTATGGTGCACGTCCACACCGGCTGCAGTGATGGAACTTAAATCAATCTTATTGTAGAAGGCAATATTAATCAGTATGTCTTACAACTTTTGTTTATAAGAGTGAAGATACATGACTAAGACATGCTTACCTGTGAAATAAACTTGGAAAACCAGAGAACTAAAAGCACAGCACCATGGGTGTAACACAGATATTCCTTGGATGCCTCATCAGAGTCGATAGCTTTGTCTCCAACAACCATACCTAAGGTTTGACACTTGTATCTCTTCTGGGCTGTTTTTTCATCAAGTAATCCATAAGGGCATGAGAGTGCTATATAGATGTCAAACACTTTTGCATCTTTTACAGAACTGATCATTTATAACACATAGCCCTCCAGAACACCCACCATCATAGCTCTCACATGAAAACACAAACTGCACACCCACCTTTGTGGAGGCTCTCAATAGAAATCTACCCAAACAACAGAGACCTCCAAGGCAGAAAGACACTCGACCACCACAACACAGCACAAACCAAAAGACACATAGCTCACCTACACATTGTGCCCCCTCAACCTAAGCCCCTAAGGCAAAACTGCTTGCCCAATACACTAATCATAGGTGACTCGATAGTGAGGCATGCTGATGTCCCACTCACTAGGTTGAAAATGAGGAGAAGGTAACAGTCAGCTGTCTATCTGGTGCCAGAATCCAACACATAACACACGCACTTAGGTCACTCCACCTCAAGTACAAGTATGACTCTGTTACTGTCTATGTGGGTGTGAATGACCTGAGATGCACCTCCCTGGACTACATGAAAAGAGACATGAGGAGCTCTCAGATTATGTGGCCCAGGCAGATATGGCCCTAGCCCTGAGCAGCATCCTACCATCACCCAGAATGATACCACAGTACAAGCAGAAAATGATTGACTTCAACAATTGGCTAAGTTTCTGGTGTCATTCTAAGGTGATCCAGTATTTGTCTGCTTGGAATGACATGATTGACAGACCTCAATGCTTTGCCAGAGATGGCCTGCATTTGTCACTCCTGGGATTCCGGAAACTGGCTAAGGCTCTTGCCACCCCTATAGTGCCTTTTTAGGTGATTTCCAAAGACTAAATTATGACCGAAATAGCTATAAATAAATGCAATCTGAGGGTCATGCTGCTCAGTGCTAGAAATCTAACTCTCAAGATGCACTTGCCCGAGCACTCCTCAAAATGGAGAACATCAACATTTGTGCTGTAATGGAGACCTGGTTTAAAGCAGCAGAAAGCACCCCTGTGCTACCAGGCAATAACTCATTCCAAACCTTTCAGCTCCAGAACATGGACCGAAGCTCCAAAGGCAGTGGTGTCTCCGTATTCATAAAGGATATGCACACCTCCAGACTCAGCATAATGCATCTGAGATACTTCAGGTACAACTAACATTGGATAAAACGGCAATTCAGGTCATAGCCTGCTATAGGTCCCCAACCATGTCCCAAGACTCTCACTCCACATTTCTAAACACCCTGGAAGCTATTAGGGTCCAACCCAATGCTCTCATACTAGGTGAATTGAACTACCCCTCCATCAACTGGGAAAACTACACTGGCCCAACGCTTCCTGGAATTCATCAGTTCCAGTGCTCGGGGCCAGCTCATTCATACCCCCACTAGAGGAAACAACATTCTTGACCTGGTTATTACTAATGTGGGCAACCATTGTTCTACACCAATAGTCAATTCCTACCTGGTTAGATCTGACCACAAACTAATCACCATGGAACTCCACATCCCCCCGCAAAGGTAACCACCATGAAAAACTTTTCTAAAGCTGACTTTGGGCTCCTAAAACAAAGGCGGCTAACTTCACAGCACCCATGTCAATGGAAAATAGATGCATGACTGCCAAATCCTACACCAATGCACTGTACGAACATGTACATAAATGCATGGAACTAGCCATACCCAACAGAACCAAGATGCTCTCCTCCAAAAAAAGGAAGCCAATCTGGTAGTCCCCTGCCATTAATAAACTCTACAATAGAAGGAAGAAACTGTTGCAGAAAAAGGTGAAGTCCCAAGACTGGAAAAACTTCCTTATAAACCTCAAAAAAGTTGAGATCCCTCATCAAAGCCTCTAAAGCCAGTTATGAAAGCAGAATTGCGTCAGACACTAAAAACAACCACAAAGCCTTCTATAGTTATAACAAGAATCTCCATGGCAATACCCAGGTTTGCTCTGAGGTACTGCACAATGGTGTCTCCTATACTGAGCCAACAGATATTGCCAACATATTGGCCAACAGATTCAGTGCCAACTTTATCCCTCTCTCCCCTCTAAAGGACCAATCACAATACCAGAGGAAAGAGAGGCACCCAGCATTACTGCAGCACAGATTAGAGCTGCATTGTCCAAGACCAAGAATACACCTTCCATGGGAGCCTAAAATATACCTAGATGTGTACTACATGAACTACAAAGTGAACTGCACCACATCTGTGTGCCCTGTTCAATCACAGCCTCACCTCAGGCTTTGTCCCTACTGAATGGCGGTCCGCTACAGTCATCCATCTCCATAAAGGGGGAGTGACTACAGACCCTGTGAATTATCACCCCATTAGCCTGACAAGTCTGATATGTAAGGCTGTGGAGCGCATCATCATGGACCTAATTAACAAGGATATAGGGAATCTCCAAACTCTAGATCCCACGCAATTTGGTTTTGTGGGAGGTAGATCATGCCTGCTCAACCTGTTTGACTTCTTTGAGTCAGTCACCAGAGCTGTGGATGAGAGCAGGGCAGTTTATACAGCCTACCTTGATCTGGCCAAGGCCTTTGATACCATTCCCAACTCAGGAATTATTGATAAACTCACCAAACAAGGCATCAACTCCTATATCACTAGGTGGGTTGCAAATTGGCTCAAGATAGAACCCACAGTGTGAAAGTAGTGGACTCCAAGTCAGACTGCCAACCAGTCATGACTGGAGTCCTACAGGGATCGGTCCTGGGTCCTCTCCTGTTTGCCATCTATTTCTCTCTCAGAAGTCCAGGGCAACATGGAGGGACTCTGGTTGACCAAGTTCACAGACAACTGCAAGCTGAGAGCCATTATTAACTCCCCAAGTGATGTAGACATCCTACAGAAAGGCCTCACTGAGACCAATGACTGGTGTCGAAACCATGGCCTTAAGGTTAATGCCAAAAAATGCATCGTCATCCCCTTTGGGAAAAACTGAGTTCCCACTAATTACCACATCAGTGGGAGCCCACTGAACACCGAAGGAATTATAAGAGATCTGGGGACACAGGTTGACAGCAACCTCTCCTTCAACCACCACATTGCCACTCTGGTCAGAAAGTCCTTCTATGTGGCACATGTCATTACCAAGGGTTTTGCATCCAGGAAAAAAAGAGGTCATCATCTCTCTCTACTCTTCCCTCATTAGGCCAATCATTGAGCATAATGCCCCATTTGGCATTTACCTCACTAGACACATGCAATAGCTGGAAAGGCCACAAAAGTACCTCACGTAGAGGATACTAGGCCTTTAACGCATGTCCTACATGGACAGACTCAAACTCCACCTATTCACTGTCTCATATTGTCTACTAACAGGCGATCTTTGCTTGACTTACAAAGCCATGTCTGACCCAGCTCTGTTAGAAATGCTACATCTAAATAAATCCCAATACCTCTGCACAACACGCTCCAGAGCCCTCATCCTCATTACCACAATCAACATTACATGCTGGAGGGGCAGGTTCATAACCCAGAGATTGTCCATGCTATGGAATAGACTTCCCATACATGTCAAGCAGAGCAACTCACTGTCCCTCTTCAAGAGAAATCTTGATGAGTGGGTGGGAAATAAAAAGTTCACCTCAGGGATCACTCTAGTGGCTCTACTTGATAGAGCCACTGGGAACTAATGTCGGGTGGCCCAATGCCAGGGCACTTTAATGGGCTAGGCTTGTAAAGGCTCCAGGGCCATTAGCCCTAGTACACACCTATGAACCTATGAAAAATTATATTGTTAGCCAGCTATGCACCCACTGAAGCTCTCAACAGTAAATTACATAAATTGTCTATCTGTGTATTATGCACGGTATGCAAAGGGTTGATTTAATGTGCTTTTTTAATTTTTTTTCAAATGTAAACTTTTTTTTCTGCCCTTACAGCTCACATAATGACCTACATATTTAGCTTAATTTGTAAGCACTATGTGCAGTATCTAATTAGACTGCATTGGCTGAAGCTCTTGATATATATATATATTTTTGGAATCTCCATATATTTTCTTTAGCTCTCAAATGTTGTTTGTTTGTTTCTCTATATTTGATCTTGGCTTAAACACACTAAAGAACTCTGTACAAGTTTATCGTACCTACAATTTAAACAATATACTATAACTCATTTTACTATTGATATATATTGTATGTTTTGTCACTGCCGATGCTTGGAGCTTTTCTCCCCAGGCCTCTACTGAAAATGGACATATATCCAGTTCTTAGACCAGCCCGGTCAACAAATATAAAATAGAATAAATAAATAAGCACATTTGTCTCAGAAGTACAAGGAACTCTCCTTTTCAGATGAGTATGATCTTGCAAACCTCCAAGTAACTCGGATTTCCTGCTGAGTATGGTCATAGAGGAAGCAATGAGTTAAAGATTCCAAGATGGAGGAAGAAGTAAACATTGTTGATGGATAATGCTTGGAGAGGGAGAAAGAGAGCATCATAAAGAGATGAAATCCTAGTTACGGAGCATGAGAGTGAAAGTCGGGATACAGCAGTATTAGAAAATTTAGTGAAGGAAGGAGACTCAGATGAAGGAGAGTAGATGTGCTGGTGTGATGTGATGGCTTGAGTGTTACAGCAGCAGTCACCTAATGAAGATAGTAACTTGGTAGAGAAGTAGATTGCAAAGGATGAAAAGAACCAGAGACATGCCTGGTTCATAAACAGTTCTAAGACCATGTCTGTGAAACTGGGTGCTGTGGATGACAAAAATGAAACAAAGAAAAAACATATTCAAGTGTTGTAAGTCAACCACCTGTAAAATGAAGGCTAAGGGTTCCTGTGAATTCCACTTCCAGGTACATGGACATTGCTTTCAAGATGGAACCACTTGCCACTACTGGTCTATAAAGGGGGTCCACTGGGGTTTTGAGGGATTTTGGATGCCAAAGAAGTAAGCATTTTGGGATCTGAAACACCAAGAAAGGCTAGTAATCTGGTGCTGACAAGCTTGTTATTGTGCAGGGACTTGAGCATATGGTGTAGATCCACACCGGCTGCAGTGATGGTACTTAAATCAGTCCTACTGTAGAAGTCATTATTGCTCAGTATGTCTTAAAAATTAAAGTTTACAAGAGTGAAGATACATGACTAAGACACGGTTATGTGTGAAACAAACTTTGAAGACCAGAGAACTAAAAGCACAGCACCATGGGCAGGAGTACCATAGATGAGAGCACTACAATGACTCAAGCAAGCTCATGAAGGATCAGTCTTTTGGCTTATTTCTTTGTTCACCTTTTTAGACACCATCTCCCTATTGTTTCAATGTAGTGTTCTTCTTTTCATTTGAATGGTTGTCCTTCAAGTGTCCTTGATTATTCCTTCTGTTTTCATACAGTGCGATTTTCAGGTTTACAACTAGACAGGGACTGTTATTACTATATTTCCATAATGGTTATTTCTACTTCACATTTGAGATCTTATGTTTTTATGGATGGATCTGAAGAATATTATTCAAAAAGGCTGTGACCAAACAGATTTTTTAGCTAACCGGATAGAATGGTAAACTTATAATTTCATATTTCAGTTACTGATGTTAATTTTATGCCACTTACATGGGTTTGGAGGGGTTTGTCACCATGCCTGGTGCACTATCTCACTACTGATTGGTCAGAACTACCTGATATGCAAATAAAGGGATAGACTTCTGGACATATCTGGAATAGGTGACGTTAAGGCAAATGAGAGGCCCCCCACACCTGACACATACCCAACCCATTGTTAACAGTAGTATATAAGTTGAACATTTGCATGTTTTATTTGAATTTAAGAAAGCAGTCATACATTTCCACAATAAAATATTTTACCTTTGGCAGAGATTTCAGTGCATTCTTTGCTAAGCATTGCTCTAACTTGAGTTTTTATGCAGTGGTGTTCCTTTTTTAGCTTCCTTCTGCAGGCTGTTTGCCTGCCTTTATTCTCCCCAGTGTAAGGATACTGCTTAACGATGAGGTTACATAAGGCTACAGCCTTAAATATTTTTCAGGATTAGCTTTGTATCTCTTGTGTTTTGTTAGAAAAGAAATTTAAAGACTGAAAAAGGTGTGAAGCAGGGGTGTCTTTCTCATACTGAATGCAATAATACAAATATGTACTGATGAAATGAGAAAAGCAGGATGAGAAGTTGAAAAAAGTAGAGTATGGATAAGGGATACTGTGGGAAGGATGGAAAGCAGGTTAAGTAAATCTGGATTAAGCTTAAATTGGTCATAAAGTAAAGGATTTGTTGAAATAAAGAAAATAAATGGAATATAGTATACTATAAATGAGGAAAACATATTAGGGATCAGGTATGGTAAAAGCGGAAAATTATCAGAACAATGGAGAGAAATTCTGGATAAAATAAAAAAAAATAGTTGGTGGAAACTATTTCTCCATCAAAAAGAAGGTATATATTTTAAATATGTATGTACTGGGACAGTTGGAATATTTGAAAAGTTTTTATATTTTCCTGGAAAAGAGGAAAAAGAATTGTGAGAGATTGTTTTCAGTTGTATTTGGGGATTAAAACTCAATCCAGTTAGATGGGGAATAGTATATAATACAAAAAGAAGGAGGGTTACATTTAAAAACTTCCAGTTATATATTTTCTGCCTATTCAACTTTTTGGGTATTAAAATATGAAGGAGAAGGAAAGCAGTTTGATATGGAAAATACTGTATGTGGAATATGGAGGGATGGAAATAAAAGAAAAAGGAAAAAAGTTAAAAGAAGGAGAAGATAAAAAGAAAAAAGAAAACAAAAAGAATGATAACATGAAGATATGGAAAATTAAAACTGGTAAACATAATGTTCCAGAGAGGAAAGACAGATTCAGAGACAGGAAAAGGCACAGGAGGGATAGTGACAGTAGTGAGAGACATTTGTCAAATGTAATGACAAGTAAACGTCTTAAAAGAAGAGCTGTTGGAGGACTTTTTGTGTTAATTATGAGAAGGATATTAGTGAAGGGGAAAAATGAGTGGAGCATTACTTTTAGGAGACTCAATGGTCAGAAAATCTTTTAGACTAGTGATCAGTATTGATAGGGAAAAGGTCATTGTTTCACATACTAGTGGACGTAAGTTGTATGGCATCATTTTAGATATACAAAAATTGCTGAAATGTAAAAGATTGTGTAGCAGTTTACTTTACTCTGTTGTACAGACTGCTCAGAGGCAATCTGTTCCTTGCATATAGAGCAATTTCTGACCCAGCTTTAATGGACACAGTCACAAGTCAAATATCACATGGGTCACTCAATCAAAGGACCTTAACCTGGTATGTGACATCAACAGAACTTGCTGGAGAGACAGATTTGTCTCACAGAGGTTGCATCACCTTTGGAGCAAGCTTTCCTGTTCATGTTAAACAAATCCACACATTGGCCCTATTTAAGTGTAATTTGGATGACTGGATGGCTAACCAGAAATTCAGCCCTGGGGTTCCACAGGGGCAAGAGGTGTTGACTTTAGTGTCTGCTTGAACCAGACACCCTTGAGAACAAATGTTGAACTTGGATAGGCTTGTAAGGCCCTGGGGGTCATTAGCCTAGTACCCTTCTATGACCCTATGACTCTGTAATGATACATGCAGAAGTAAATGATTTGTTGAGATCCCCATTATATTATATGTAGAAGCAGGTTTAGGACATCTACAAGGTTTGCTTTAAAAATAAAATTAATTTGGATTTTTCTAAAATGTTTCCATCTCCTTCACTGTCTGATTATCAGTTATCCAAGGCTTTATTATTTTATTTCTGGCTAAAGATTTGGATGTCATATGAACCTGGAGAGATTTTCATGCAGAGACCAATTATTTGATAAACTAGGTTTTACTTGAGTTTTCATGGGGACAAACTGTTGAATAAGAACTATTCTGATATTGCATTTCAGAAGCATGTTTTCCATTTCAGTCTAGTATTAAATGTATGAGTTGTCCATTAAAACTTTATTATGATAATGCTAGGAGCCTGAATTAATCCTAGGTTGAGTGAGGATTATCATAATTTGGAAACATTTTATTTCTGGTATTATTTGTCAACCCTATTTCAAACATCACTTATTGTGGTATGTTACAAAAAAACCCTACATTATCTTTGTTAGATCAGTATATATTTATTGAAAGACTAAATAAATATTTGAAAGTTAACAATCTGATTACGTTGAGAGAGTTTTCATTTCCCAGTAATAAGTGGAGTAATGGGATGTTTGTGACTACCCTGGAAGAAGAATTTTATGATTTATTTTTGATTAATAATTTTGCACAGCTCATTAGGTTTTGAACAAGAGTGAACGTTGCATTAGATTATTGTTTATTAATATCACAAATGGCAACATTAATCTAAAGCAGATATGCCTTTTGGGTAAATCTGATCACATTGCATTTGAATTTTCAGTTTTGTTGAGTACATATTCAAACCATCAGTTAAAGATAATATTTGATAAGTAAAACAAAAAATCCAAAAAATTGGCATGGGTATAATTCAGCAGATTAATTATCTTGGTTTATCAATGGCAAATCTCAATGATATATCTAGTAATTGGGATATTTTACAGTGTATGTGTCATTACCAAGTGCAGACAATCAATCACTAGGGGAAATGAGAAATACTTTCTATCTTGCTGGAACATAACACATTCTAATTTTTTGGAAAAAAAGGAAGAAATTTAGAATATGAGTGTTACTGCATAATGGGCTTATAATTTATTTAATAGAAGAGTGGAGTAATTTTTTAAAAACTGCAAAATGCAAGTATTACAGTAATCGTTTGTGTAATGTCTTGATGAAAAAAATTTTTTTTTAATGTTAATCAGTCTAAAGGAAGAATAAATAGTGTAGGCCCTATTTTTGTGGATAATGTAGTACTATATTCAAGTGAAAGATTGGCAAATGTAATTGAATGATTTCTGACTGCTGGAAAGGTTGATCATTTTGAGCTAAATACCACTACAGTGAATGCTCATGAGTGTCCAAAGTTTTGTGTGGACTTAGTGCTTAAGACTTTGGGCCATATAAGACATGTTAGTGGCATAGGTCCTGATAATTTACGAGGATGTTTCTGGCCTATATACTTTAAATATATTTCTGCAACTGTTACATCACATTTTAATAAAATGTTGCACTGCAGTTATATCCCCCCAAGCTGGAAACATGCTGATATCATACCAATCATTAAGGGAGACCAGTGAAAAATACTTCTAATTATACACCAATTAGTCTGATTCCATTGGCTGGTAAGAGTTCCAAGTTCAGTACTGAATAATGAATTAATGGGTAGCTTGTTCGAACATAGAATAGATCAACTTTTGCAAACTTTATTAATTTGTCTGCTCAGGATTGTCATGAATTGTTGTTTATCTTGATCTTTCAAGTATTCCAATAGAGTTCCACATAATGTTATTACAAATGAAATCCATATGCAGACGATTAACCCGTACGTTATTTATTGAATATCTAGTTGGCTTCTTGGGAGACTTCAGAGAGATAGAATTAATACTTATAATTCATCTGGATAAAAGTGACTACAGGAGGCCCACAGGGTTCAGTTTTAGGACCCATGTTATTTAATATTATTTTTTCTTTGATGTCTCAATCTCCTTCTGTATGGATGGCTAAATATGCTGATGATATTAAGTTTGGATATGTTATGACTACTTCCAAGGATGTAAATAAATTCAATTTGTAATTCAGTTTATCTGCCTCTTGTTTAAAACAAAATGGGCTTAATATTAATAAAGATAAGTGTGGTGTCTTAAATATTGGAAAGCATACTGTTATTCTTAATGTGAGACTGGGATTTATTGATTTATTGCATCTGTCAGAGTATGCAAGTTTAGGTATCCTTGTTAGTAATAATTTCAAATGCAGCTCTCATGCTCAAATCACAAAAAATTACATCAATGAAAGTAATAGGACTGATTTTAAGAACTTTATTTGAATTAGCGCAGAACTATTAAAAAATGTTCATAGTATATGTATGACATTATAGAATATAATGCCATGTTTTGTACATATAATAAAAGGTGATATACTTGGACTTGAGCAAATCCAGTGGAAGTTTACAAAGAGACTTATGATGGTTAAAAGCCACACATACTATTCCAGAGTAGAACAACTTTTTTCCATGAAGTATAGATATCTGTGCAACAAGTTATGCTTAGCTTATAAGGCCTCAACAAATGAGGAATTTATTTTTTTTATTAAACTTTGAACTGATGTAATATATCTGATCCACTAGAGGTGTTGATTTTACTTTTAAATTTGGTAAATTTTAAACTTTAATTGGATCAAAATTTAAAACACATTCTATTGTTTATTTGTGGTCTAAACTCCCTTTGTATATTCATCATTCTGGATCTTTGCAATTATTTTAAAAACATCTTGATATTTGTGTGGGTTCTAAAGCTTTCTCATTTGTTATACAGTCTGCATTTTAGTTTGCATTTTGTCCTGAGGCAGTTATCACCAGAACTATGAACTATGATAAAGTTAAAGACAGAATACAATGGAAAGATCATAAACATGATGTTAGGAAAAACAGTAAAAAAATAGATTTTTATGAGGCTGGAGATTTTTCTGGAGATTATTATTGGATAATTTGCCTGCAGAATGTCGTAGTATAAAATGTAAAGGGGTAGAGTAGAGAAAATGTAAAGATTATAATGAAGAAGTAATGATGAAGTATTATTTTTTGATTGCAAAAAGAATAATTTTTATTTAAAAATGAAATAATTGGGAAGGCTTTCAAAACATAAACATGGATATAACTGTGATGTACTTGCACTGGCCCAGTAATCAAGAAACCTTGATCCTCACCACTGGCAATAGTGAGGGACATACACAATGGGAGACTGACAAGTAAACACACAGTAAAGTACAATTTCCTTTAAAGGCATACAGAAATCACAGTCAGTCTGGGGCTGGTTTCTGCATATTTCTCCAGATCCCCAATAAGACTCCCCACTGGCACAGCTACAAGGTTATGATATCAGCCGAATGGTCAAGCCAAAACCTCCAGCACCCCTCTTTGTCCAACCAGTGCTTCACATCCCTGCATAAGTACCTAACACACACACACACACACACACACACACACACACACACACACACACACACACACACACACACACACACACACACACACACACACTTTGAGATTTGATTTATATACAAGCACACAGAAGCTCCTGGGGAAGGCTGACACATGTTTACTAGTTTTGGCCCCTTCTGCCCAGACTATAAAGTCACTGCCACCAACCACTACTTATCAGATTCTCTAAGGCCCTTACCAACTGTGACCAGTCCTACTATGTACTGTTACTATTATCCAAATGGTAAGTGTGACCAAGAGCAAGGCTATTGGAGTGGCCTACACAGTGTCACTAAATACATAAGCAAGTACTCTAAGAGCTTAAATATCTCTAAACAAATCAGCCATAGTTAAAAGGTTTAAATATATTTAATAATAAATGATAAAAGAACAAGACAATACTCAACGCAGTAATGACAGAGTTCAGAATCACAGGAAATATTTTAAAACAACATTGCAGGACAGTCTCAAATTAATACAGAAAACATCTAAACTAATATTTACTGTATTCCTATGTATATCTAAAATATACTATGCCCTAAATAACTTACTTACAGAGCAAGGCAAATGCAGATGATGGATGTTTCTAGGTCCAAGACAAGGTATAAAATGCACAGTCTTTCTCCCTGAAAGAGATCTTAAATTATTATCACATATTACTGCTGCATTAGCCACAATTACATCACTCTTTGTCACCTACCTTCAGTTTCCAGGCTCAAACACAAGTAAAAATTTACCTAAGCAGCCAAAACTAAACCAGAGAAGTCAAACATTGTAGAAGTAAGAGAAACAATAGTCCAAAGCCATCAGTTTATTATTAAACAACAAACAAAACTTTCAAGTTAACAAAATCTTCTTCATTATAGTGCTAAAACAGACAAGCTGTAATGCATTAATATACATCACATGCCAGCCAGTAAAAACAACACAGTTCATCAAATGGTATAAAAACCTACAATCTTAAAATCAAACTTGACTAATTCATATAACAAAGCATCAATTTGAAGTTAAGTCACATAAGAGTGTTTCTCTTTTAATAGTGGTTTTAAACTATTAGTGACATTTAGTCCTAGTAGGCAGTCAACCCAAAAATAATTTATCCATTTATATTCCTCTATCTCTATTTTATTAGCAAGGTCATCAGCTCTATTCCCTAGTGTGACTTGTGATAAAACACAAAATTTAAAGCTATGCTGCACACAATTCATCATTATATGTTTTGTCAAGGCATTAGTTGGCACACTTCTAATATCAGAGAGATGTGAGAAAATTATTTCTTTTAACTTTTGATTGGTCTTTCCAATATAGAATGCCTCACATGCTATACAGTTCACTAAATAGACCACATTCTGGGTATATTACATGTTGCATACTCTGTAAAGAACATTTTTTTGTAAGTATGCAGATATATAAATTCATTAGATGTATTTATATATCTACAGAAATTACAACCATAACATGGGACATTAGATCTTAAACAGTCCTTTCCTGCTATTATAGGTTTACTTTCACTCAAATCTTTGTAAGATAGAAACTGCTTTAGGTTCCTTTCTCTTTTATAGGTGAACTGAGTTTTTTTCCTATAATTTTACTTAACTCAGTATCTAATTTAAGTATAGTCCAATACATCTGGGATGTAAGCCTATTATATTTCATTATATATCTAATAGGCCCCTCTCTATCTCTTTTAGTCATAGTACATTCAGAACTTTTAGTTTCAGTTGAAATTCTTTCTTTTCTAACTAAATATTTATTATTCTCCATCAATTTTGTATCATAGTCTCTTATCCTAAAATCTGAGGCCATAGCTTCTAGCTATTTCTCAAAACCATTATCAGTGGTATTTAACCTAGTGGCCCCCAGAAATTGGCTTTTAACAACATTTTTATGAATATACCCAAGATGCATGCTTTGTGCATGTACAGATCTTGTTATTTGCACATTCTTCTTATAAATGGATGTTTCAAAAGATGGATAGTTATGTGTAATATTAACATCTAAAAAATTAATAGTCACATCTGAATAGGACATACTAAAGAGTAGAAAACTAATTGTACTTTGCAAATATTCTACAAAGACTTCTAATTCTTCTATAATCCATTTTCATAACAGAAAGATGTCATCGATGAATCTTTTATAAAAACTCAAATTTGAGTTACGAAAATTATTAGATTCATAGATGACCTGTTCTTCCCAATGTGCTAATACGATGTTAACATAAGTATTCACTACTGGGGTGCCCATAGCTACTCCCAGCCACTGATGAAAATAGTTCTCTCCAAACATAAATACATTATTAGCAAGCACTATGTCTAACCTAGAACATAACATATTAATTTTGGTCACACTCAAGCTACTATGGTTACTAAGAAACTCTCTAACAGACTCCATTCCTGTGTCATTAGGTATGACTGTAAACAGTGTCTTTATATCTAGAGTAACTAAAACCACTCTTGTGACACAGTTCTCTTTGATCAGGTATGCAATGAGGTTAAAAATTCATTTATGGCTTTAATGAAACATTTACTATACTGTAACATACCATGTAACTCTTTCTCCAAATATTTAGGTAGCGCAGTGGTAATCCATCTTTTCCCTGATACAGTAGGTCTCATCGGTGGATTAGTAATGTTTTAATGTATTTTTGGGAGACTGTAAATGTTTGGAATCACAGGGTGTGCTAAGTACAAGTAATTATATAGCTCCAGTGTAATGCAGTATTCCATTAGTAAATCATATAAAAAAGTTTTCACTTTATAAACAATATAATTCACCTGTAAGCAGCTAATCTTCTTAAATGTACTCTCATTTTCCAATAAATGCAACATCCAATTAATATAATCACCAGTATTCATAACTACTACTTTTCCTCCCTTGTCTGCTTGTTTAATTATTATATCATTTCTAGCTAGTAGTTCATTTAATGCATTCCTTTCTACATATGTTAGATTATAATATTTGTACTACTTTTTTTTTAAAAGAAAACAATTCATATAATTAATTCTCATGCATTTTATAAAATGCATTGGTACATGATGTACCCTTAGGTATGAAAGTGCTGCTATGTTTTAGCTGCAATTCATAGTTACTTTCATTGTTTTTAAACATATTTTTAGTTCTAAATTCCTTACAAAAATGTAAGTTCTGATAAGCCATCATTAAGATTCCCATCTTTGGCAGTAATATAGGTTAAACCTTTGCTCAGTAACTGTAATTCAGCCTCAGTTAATCTAGTAGCAGACAAGTTTAAAACAGTGTTAAAATTGCTGTGATGTAAAACAGTATTAGAACTACCAACATTTATTACTTTAATACTACTTGACTTCTGGTTGTTGATCCTACCTATGTGAAGGTTGCAATCCCCAGCTGTGTCTGTGTGGTTAGTTCTCTGTCTTTTATCTTTCTGCTCCTGCTTCTCTTTCTTGTGCTGCTTATAGAACTTCCTTGAACTGGAATCTGAAGTGGAAGTTTCAATTGCAATGTCCGTTGTGGAGTCTGAACTAAAGAAGTTTTGGGTCATACAATTAGTTCATTTGGACATTGTTCTCCTTGTTGCAATATTTTTGGTCACACAGATAGTCCATTTAGATTATTTTCTTCATGTTGATGTGATTCTGTAGCCAAATCCACTACTATTTTATCTTTCTGCTGTAATAGTGGTTGCATTTTCAATAGCTGCAACACATGTTCTTTCAGCAGTTAATGGAGGAAAGGCATCTAAGTCAACTACTGAAGTTCCCACACAATCTAATTGGCTGCTGAGCCCACTGAAAGGTACCATATTCTCTGTAGTATTAGACACAGTAGTTTTATGCACCGATGTACTGCTTTCTTGTGTTGTTTCAGTATTCCTCATAGAATTAGGGTTATTAGAGCTTTTGGGCCAGTAAAAAAGTGCCATTTTGAAGTCATTCACATCACAAATAAATTTCTTCTTTTTTTATAGAAATCAGCTGTGCCTCAAATCTATCAATTCTTTCCACTATTAACTGATATTCTGCAGTGGTGGAATCAAAGTGAGGTGAATCAGAGAATAGAGCAAGACATTGTTGATTCACCTCACTTTAATTCCACCACCTGCCTTCAGTTTCTAGGCTAACAGAAACTTAACAACATTTTACATTTCTCTGTAAAAATATATCTCTCAGATGCTTAAAACTGGAAGTCATAAAACAATTAAACAATTTTACATTTGAAACCTAGCAATTATTTCTGTTTCAAGACAATAGGTATACCTCTAGCTCTAGACATTGTGTCTGCTTGCTGCAGTGAAATTAAGATAGCACAAATAAAGCACTTTACTTTTCAACTTATTTTCTTGAAGTTTTGCAAGTTAAGTCTGTATGTTCCAGCTTCCGCTATTAAAACATTTGCACAGGTATATAGTTTGTAGACATTTCTGTTCTTTTTCAGTAGGGTACACTGTGGTTACATTCTTGAAGCTCAGTACATAACATACAGTTCTCTTATATTTGTGAGACAAGCATATGAATCATATTAATATTCACAAATGACATATGATTATTTACAAAATTCCAGATAGCTGGGCTGGCAGTGTCACAATAATATTGATTGGAAAATACAAAAATGTGAAGTTGACAAGTGGGATAAGGAATTGATGGCAACAGTATGGCTGTTGTGGAAAAGAAGATGTGATGAACTGAGGTATAATAAAAATAGTAATGATGAAGATGTGTTGGCTGCAATAAAATGGCTGTAGAGAAGAGGATGGACAGGATAGAATGAAAGATATTAAAAGTTTATATTTCCCTTCATCCTTTGCCTCCTACTTAGACTGCATCTACCTCTCCCCTGTGATCAACTTCCTCTCTGAAGTTACTTAGTCACCCTCAACAACTGTCACCATTTTCAAACAGCCTTTTTATCCTTATGAAGGGAATTTCCTCTGCGCCCCGAGTAAATGTGCATGCCACTTAAGTGTTGTATGTAAAGCTATTATTAGATCATTTTGTACTTTTTACTGTCTGTGCACTGCTTTTGTAATTCTGGGTTTTACAGGGTGCTTTAAATTGTTGAGTTTTGCAGTACATTTTTTGTGCTGCACAGCACTCTTCCAATCTTGGTGATATCTTCCCCGCTAAGGATACAAATGAGCATACCACCAACATACTTTTTCCATACAAGATTTCTGATGCTATTTTTGTCTGGTTGATACTGTGCTAACTGCTTAAATAAAATTGTGCATTTGATCTGCCTCTTTCAGTTGCAGTTGTGAGGTAACATCCAACTGTAACCCCAAGGTTTTTGTAACCTGAGTTCCAATTTTCACAACCACTGTTTAAAGCATTACCTGTATGTTTTTTTCTGGGCACTACTGTAACTGATATATACTGCTTTCTATGTAAGTATTTCTGGGGCTGGTCTCTATTACATGTACTTTGTTAGTTACAGCAAATGTACTGAAGATATGTTAGATTAATAGGATAGTACAGTTGTTATAGAGTGCATTTTGTAAAGTGTTTTACTTGCTATACAGTGTTCTACTTACTGCCTCATGTCTACTTAAGCTGATTTGTTTGTAGAGCTAATTTTACTTAAGTTAACTGATATGTACTGTGCTGTTGTGTTTTTATTCTTAAACTTGTATACACTCCCTTGAAGGGTTTACAGTAACCAATGTCTATTGTTTGCCTTTTGTAAAATGATTTTACTGTATATATTGTGCTCTACTTCTGCCTCATTTCTGATACTTCTGCTGTAATAATCTATCTCCCTTCTCTTAGAACTTCCTACTTTCCTTTCTCACCTTCCCTCCATCTTTGTTGTTGCTTCACTCCCTCAAAGTCAAGCCCACCTTTTTATTAACAATCATGTCTGCTATCCTCCCTGTCTAGTTCTGCTATTACTACACTGAGACGCTTCCTTAGTGATCATATATCTTCTGTCCTACATACCTCCTAATACCCCTGTCCTAACATTTTTTCCTCTTACAGCTGCTGTTTGGAATTTCTCAGTGAGCACACCCCCACTAACCCTGCTTAACTGGATCTCCCACCCCTTTGCAGCTCCCTCATGACAAGAAATACAAGTGTTAATCTCACCTGCAGGGAAACTATTAGTGTCATTAATTTTCCTGCTGTACTAGGCAAGTTTCAGTAGGGAAACACTTTAGTGTTTATTTGACTAGTGCCATGCTCACTAACTCAATCAAATAGTGTTGAACTCCCCTATCCTTTCCCCTGAACTTTCTCCCTCCATTCTTCTCTCTTTTTAGCAAATGCTAATATCAAGAGCTGCAGAACTATACAGAACTAATAAAGCAGCAAGTGTTAGGTTGCTATTACCTGCATAAGTTTCTTACCTCAAAGAACTGCCTACTATTAACTGCTCCACTGTCTTGAGGCACATATTGTTAACTGATTGTTTCTACTGTGGTCTGGGAAGCTGCCTCAAGGTTTCTGTCTACTCCATTCACCCTCGCTCTGCTCAGGTCACTCTAGGGTTACCACCTGTCCCACTTTGCGAGGGACAGTCCCTCTTTGGGCAGTTGTGTCCTGACAAAAAATATTAAAAATGGCAAATGTCCTGAGATTGTAGGACATAATTATGTCGCATATTTTATGTAACAGTTGCATAAAATAGTTATTTCTGTATCTAAAATACTTAAATGTTACAAGAAACAGAATAAGCAACTAAACTGCTACAAGAATAAGCTTTTATTTAGGCAAAAAAAGTAAAGTTCTATCCTTTGTACTGACCGTGGGTATGTGTTGGCCTGTAAAATCTGATGTGTGTCCCGAAAATGTCCCACTTTGGCCATTTGAAAAGGTGGCAACCCTAGGTCACTCCGCTCCCCTACCCTACCCCCATTCCCACCCATACCCACATCAATTACATTTATACTTTCCATAAGCTCTTTCCTTTCCTGTCTAACACCCAACACCCAGACACCTACAGCAGTATCCTTCCATTTACTTCACCCTAATTATCTTCCTTGTTAATATTTTCCCCTTCCTGAATCTTCCTCATTCTTCTCCTTAACTATAGTACCACAACCTTTTCCTAACATGTGCTATAGATTAAAACCTTGTATTACCTTAATCTCCCTTACTTACATTCTTCTTTTCCTATCCCACAATACCTCCCTACGTACTATATTCCACTCCCCAACTTCAACATTTTCCACATCACCCATTGCAACCCACACTAATACGAACAGTTTCTCTGACATCTCACCCTCTTTATTCAACTTCCATACTTGGCACCTTACAAAGATTAGATCCTTTGTCAATCATAATCAAACTAAAATTAATTTACAACCCCCACCATAGGGCTCTCTTCATTACTCGGCATCCATAATTACATGAAACTATGAGGCCCTGTCTCTAAGTGGCAACATTCATCCCAGCCTTGTTCCAATCAACCATTCTGCCAAAAACCTTTCTTCTAGTGCTAAAAACCTCTGCTTCACTACAATTAATGTACGTAGTATCTGTAACAAAACCACTGAATTCCATGCCTGGCTCTCTCACAACTCCCCAGATATTGTAGCAGTCACAGAGACCTGGCTAAAACCACATATTGCCAACACTGAAATAATCCCTCCAGGAGATAATATACATAGAAATGACCAGCTATATAAAAAGGTGGAGGTGTTGCATTAATCTACCATGACACTTTAGCTGTTAACACCATATGATAAACCTATGCCAACATTTGGAAATATGGAATTATTGCTAGTTAACCTTTACATCAACAACAGAAAACAAATATGTATTGCTGTACTCTGTATTCCCCCAGATCAAAACATACCTACTCTTGAAGATCTACTATCATGGACCACCCTAAATATATCAAATGAAGCCATCATTCTTGGTGACACAAATATAAACTGGCAAACGCTCATCTCTGACTCCCCAGTAAATAGTATTAACTTGCACAGGTTTACTCAACTCATCTCTAACCCCACTTGTAAGGTAAAAAAACAAACATAATCAACTCTAGACTGGATACTCGTCTCACACCCTCAAAAATTCACCAAGGCAAGGACCCTGCCCAATACCTTTAGTGACCTGCTTCCTACCTATACCCATAGAACCCAACTTCAGACAGACAAACTGCATTGTCTAAGAACAATTAGGAATCTTACCCATTTCAATGAACAACTATTCTTAGAGTCTCTAAAAACCCACAACTGGTTCCCTACCAAATTTCATCCACTAGATGAAGTAGTCAACTACTTCAATGAAGTCTTTTTAGATATTCAAGATGGTCTTGCCCCCACACATTCCAAAAGACTAACGCCCAACCATGCTTAATGGCTAACTAAACAAACTAAACAGTTACTTACCTCCAGAGATAAAGCCTGGAAGGAAAGGCACAGAAATAGAACCCCACAACTAGAACTCAGATATAAACAACTCCGTAACAATGCCAAAAGGGTCTATATTAAAACAACGAATGTTACAAATTACAAACGTTCAGATGAACAAAAATGCCACAACTCGAAGTTTGTTTGTTTTTTTATCATAGTACAGTGAAGATCGGAATATTTTCCCTTTCTTCACTGTAGTGCAATCTCAGAGTTGGAATATATATTTAGCGGGGGTGTGGGGGCACAGCCCCCCACAATAACATCATCAATGATAAAAAAAGCTATTTCTCCACTAAACTCACTACCTAACAAAATAACCCCAAATTGTTCTGGAACTTTATTTACTCTCTCCTCAGTCCTGGTACAGAACACAACCCCTCCCCATCTCCTGACAAAAATCCTCAAGAAATTGCCCAAGCCTTCAATTCTCATTTTATTGATACTATCCAAAAAACATGTTAATAATTTCTCTCTACAAACTAACAAAGTATAATTGTCAACATAAACAACAATAAACTCTCTAACCACTCCCCCCACATCAATCGGAATTCCAACAAAAACCCATCCACTCCTCTATTTACATTACAACCAGTACCCACCTCTCTAGTTCGTAAACTGCTCTCAAAACTAAAACCATGCTCCCCTCTTCCAATGGCCTCCCAGCTGAATACTTAAAACTTGCAGCAGATTCTATAGCTGTTAAAATAAGCATTCTCATTAACTGATCACTCTTTGAATCATATGCCCCACAACTATTAAAAAACAATTATTACTCCCCTTCACAAAGGCGGCAACACCAATGATCTATCTAACTACTGGCCGATCTCCATACTTTCACCTCAATCTAAAATTCTAGAAAAGTGTATTTATTCTCAATTGCTAAAACATCTCACAGACAATAACCTAATCACACTCACCCAATATAGTTTTCGGCCAGCACACTTCACAACAGCCTTACTGTCATTTACCAACACTGTATACAAAGCTCTTGATGCAGGCCTACTAACATCAGTGATCCTACTAGACCTATCAAAAGCTTTTGATACAGTGTCCCACTCAAAACTACTTTTACAACTTGACACCATAAACTGCTCCCCACACACTCTAACCTGGTTCCATAACTGCCTATACAGCAGAAAACAATCTGTTAGATGGCAAAGTAAGCAATCCGATTACCTGCTCAACTACACAGGCATTCCCCAAGGGTCAATTCTTGGGCCCTTGATTTTTAATATATTTATTAATAGTCTCCATAAAGCATCCCTGCAAAGTACACTCATTCAATACACTGACAATTTAACTATAATTACATCCTCTAACAACATCTCAGATTTCCTAAAGTTAACAAAAAATGCATTTACTTCCATCAAATCCTGGCTTAATGAAGCTCAACTGCTACTTAATCCCAAAAAATCTAAACTTTTACTCTTCACAACCAAACTTCTACTCTAGACCTTAAAATATTCTCTCAAAACAATACAGAAATTGAAACTGTAAAAACAGCCAAACTACTTGGCATCACAATTGATGACAAACTGTCCTTTAAGAATCATGTACTCAGCCAAATCAAAAAGACCCATTTTAAGCTTGGCAAACTGTAGAGGCATAAACTCTATTTGGACAAGTCTACGAAGTTGAAACTAGCTAATAGTCTACTTTTACCCTCCCTCCTCTATAGTTGCCCCATTTTCACTAACCTACACACATCTCTCCTTAACAAACTACAATCATGCTGCTATAAAATAGCTAAGTTTGTCTCCAACATGCCAACTCGCAGACATCATTGCCTGGCCACTAACTGGTTTGAGTTCCCTCACTACCTACATTACTCCCAACTTACTCTCGCCCACAACCCACAAGCTATTAAATAATCCAAACTACTGCCCATCCCTTCAAACTATAATACAAACACACACCCCTACTCTGCATCTTAGGTCCTCTAACAAATGACTCTTAACCATAACTAAACCCAACAAAAGAGCTGGACAATGTCTCTATTCCCATGCCATTACCAAACTTTGGAATGCGCTCCATCTCTCTATTACTCGACTAGACTCTTTAAAAACATTTAAATTTCCACTAAAAGAATACTATCTCAATAACCCTGTCTGTTCTTGTAGTCATACGATTAAACTACCTTAAATGTTTTAGCCACTATACACTACAAATACTTTTACTAACTTAATATAATTGCAGTTTACACTATCTGTCTTCGTATCCAGTCTCTCTTCCTTTCTTTATTTCTGTAGCTGAATAAACAGAATTGATTAAACAGTACTCTTACTTATTAGAATATACAAACAGAATTTCTAAAAATTTAACACACTGGGTTTATTTTTTTGTATTGTATACCTCTATAATATGCATTTGTCTTGTATATCTACTTCAATTTGTACTATGTAAAAAACTTTCTTGACTTTCAAAGTTAAGATGATGTTATGTAAAAATTTCTGTGATTATATGGAGCTTTTCTCCTCGGGCCTCCACTGAAAATGGGTCGTTGGGCCTAGTGGACTTTCCCATTTAAAAAATGTCAATAAATAAATAAATAAATAATAAATTATATAACTGAAGACATAAAATACTGAAAATATTGTAACTGTTATAAATATTGCAACTGTTGTAAATATTATAAATAGAATGGTAGGGTATGATGTGTTAAGATGGGTTACTATAAGCTGATTGAGTTTTCAGAAACTCAAACTCCATATGGTCGAGACCATATGATCAAATTTTTGAAAACTCAAAGCTTTTGAATTAAGATTGTGGTACAGCAAGGACTGGGAAAGATATGCTTTTCCTCACTGTAGTGTAATCTTGGAGTTGGTGTATATAATTTGCAGGGTGTTTGGGGTGCAAGGGGGCTTGCCCCCTGCAAAAATGTAAAAAAGGTAGAGTTTTGTGGGTTTTTTTTTTTTTTGCTGTTCGAGGTTTTGGAAGCTTGATCATATGGTCTCTTCAATATTTTTTCGAGTTTCCAAAAAATCGATCATCTGACATAGGCCCATTAAGATATATGCAAAAAATGTAACCCCCACTCTTTATAATAAGTGCCATGAAATCTTTAACAGACACTTACGCTACCACCAGTTCAGACAGATTGGACCTTGATTAAATGTCTTGTTCAAAGGATGGCACTCTCAGAAGTGTAGTACCTTCCCTTTATGCTGCACTGCACTGCAGTGCCACTATTGGAAAATGAATCCCAGCAATTATTGAGCCATTGACTCCAAACTGACAAAGTCCAATTTCAAGACGTGTAGCATTGTCACATTTGGTAAATAAATCTCAACAGCAACTTATAGTATAGGCAACTTCAAACTCTGGACAGATATAGATGTCAGAGAACTCAACACCTTCATAGATAACTCCTTATGCCTCAGCCACCGCACAGCAACAGTAATCAGAACATTAAAATAATAACCTATAGAAGTCAAATATACAAGGATGATCATTAATAAAACTGTAGGTAAGCACTTTTTTAACAAATGCAACATTTCATCAATCAAGATAATCTACAGACCAGTTTAAATAAGAAAGAATTCAGTGACATCATGCAAATAAACATAATTTGCTGTCATCACAAAGATAGAATTTTTCACATAGGTAATTAACATGAAGTTTAAACTAAATCAACAACTATGTAACTTGAAACTAATGTGCTAGTTGATTTAACCTCAATAAACTAGTAAATTTAAAATTCCCATTTAATGCAGGGTCTGTGAATGCATTAAACCTCAACTGTCAGGGCAATTTGTGCCTTTCTTAAAAGGTGATCAAATACCCTCCTCTGACCTCTTCAATAGCATGCATGCATACATGCAGAGACAGGGCATGGATGACCCTTGTGATGAAACTAGTGCTCACAACATCACCAGGGGTGGGATTAGGCCAATTATAGTCAAAAATAAAAAAAAAAAATGTTCTCATTGTAGATGCGTGGGAAGGCACACATTACTCTCATGACCACACACCTGTCTGGATGATTGCTCTCCTCACCCCGTCGCCATAGATAGTGAAGTGCGTGATATAAGGAAAGCTTGATGGTTGTCAAGAATGAGGCAGAAAACATAAAAAAAAAATAACAAAATCTGCAACTGACTAAAACAAAAGCATGATAAGCATGGCAGTGCTTTGAATTTAAATTCTAGCAGATCTCATTACACAAAATTAATACATTTTTCCAGAAAAAGATGTAAGTTTTGGCATATATTACATATGCCCGGCTACACACATGAATGACAGACATCAGCAAGCCTAGATATCTTGTTATGTACTTGTTCAAATGTGAGTAGTGAAAGTGAATACAAGTTTATCTAAAGATAAGTACACTATACCTTGGAAGCAGGTGTTTAGACCCACTGGCACTAGGAATGACGATGACCCTATAAAAATCAATTTTGTTCTGCAAATTATGTGCAGGATAACCTCAAAAATAAAAAAGTACAGATAGCAGCAGTTATGTATGAAGTATTTACATTATGAATATTCATTGGCATGAAGTTATAACAGAGTATATTCAAGCCAAACACGGTCTAGTACATACGTAACAAGTCTTACTAAAGAGAAGAATGAGAATTTTAATTGGAATGCATTGTTTGTGATGCAGTGTTTACTATGCTAAATTATGTCTGCATTTGCAGGTGGTAGGAAGAACAGATGTGGATGGAGATCCATATAAGACTTCTGCAGGACATGTAAGTACTGTAACTGTAAGATTTTTATTACATATTCTACAAAATGTTGAGCAGATGCATTCCAGTCTACACGAATGTATATGTAGTTGTCTGTGATTACTTGCTTCATGTTTTACACAATATGAGATAAATTTAAATGCAGTAAGTATATCACGCAAGTATATCAAGTCATGGCTTGTCACAGAGATATTTTAAAAGGAATACAGCCTGTGTATGTGCTACATTCCTTTCTTCCCATTGGATGGTTTCTTCTAAATACTAATCTGTACAGTGCTCTCAGTCTTATTTAAATCATATTTGTTTTCCTAAAATGCTTTCTCTGGAGAGGTTGCCTTTGGTGACTGAGTTCAGCTAAGTGGTCCTTAGTGAAAGTATCAGTGATTAAATTGCTTAAGTCCCATTTCTTAATGTGCAGCTTTGGTTGACTATGTAAATACACCAGACATTGCAGGACTGGTATAACACAATTTGTTGTACACAATTCAGATGCCTGATTACTAAGCAGAGATCATGGTAGGTAATCTGGCTAGCTGTACTGATTGGAATGAGAAGCCACATGCAGTGTTGTTACACAAGTAGTATGGGGACCTGTCTCCCAAACGGGTACCCCTTTCCCCATGAAGTAAACCTAAATGCTGACATCTTGGACTGCGCCACTCACTGTTGCTATTCCCTTGTAAATGTAAAACCACACCCCTACTCAATTGACACCAATTACACAAACCCTAATTACAACACCCCTCCCCTTTAATACACCTCACCTTTCAATTACAACACTCTCTTCCACCTTGAACTCATTACAACTTACTATACTTCTCAAACTCTATCTGACCTACCATTCTTCATACTCCATCTATAACCTCACTTCCCAAATATGTATATAACAGTCAATTCTTCTCAAAACCAAATACTATTCTTCCTAGTACTCTTAACTCCTCTTATTACATCATATTTCCTAACCTTCTGTGAACAACCCATACACTCCATCTCTATATTTCCCTCTTTTCAAACGTCATCATCTATAACACCTTCACCTGTGACATTCCAAAACCCCATCTATAAATCCAACTACTCTCCATCTAAATTTCACAGGCTAACTCATATTAAATTTTATAACCAGAAAACAAAGAAACTTGCCTACTACTTTGTCATAAACTTTAAACCCAAACAACAAATACTCCACAACACACTTTTAGATGGTGATATTCATCCAAACCCTGGCCCACTGCACACCCAGATCTTAACTACCAAAAACAATGACAACCCTAAACCTATACCAACAACCAAATCTACCAACTCTCTCGTCATAGCTCATCTGAATATACGTAGTATTTGCAACAAAATTGCACAATTACATGCACTCCTTGATGTCAACCAATTTGACATCCTATGCCTATCTGAAACATGGCTAAAACCCACTATTAAAGACTGTGAAATTACCCCACCAGGATATAATATAATTAGACTCAACCGCACAACAAAAAAGGGAGGAGGTGTTGCTATTCTTTACAAAACTCAGCTACAAATCAGCACCATCAATCTGAACCTCCCCTTAAACAATAACACCGAACTAATATGCTCTAAACTTCAAGTAAACAAAAGTAAAGCCATCTATATTATTTGTACATATCTCCTCCCAGGAGATAACATTAACACCCTTGAGTACATTCTCAACTGGCTCGCTTCTAATGTCCCACAAGAAACGATAATGCTAGGTGACCTAAATAGCGATTGGAATCACTGCAACCACTCAAACCCCACCTCCCATATTAATCTCCATGGCTTCTCTTAACTAATTTCAGGCCCGACCAGAATTAACAAAAGCAACAATAAAGACTCCATTTTGGACTGGATACTTACTAATACTCCCCAACAAACCTACACTTCAGGCACCCTACCAGATGATATAAGTGATCACCTATTAACCTATATTATTAGAAAAAAAAAACATCATCACTTTTCCTACCTCATTCCGTACATTAAGCTCAAAAATAAAATTTAATTCAGAACTCTTTCTTACACAACTACACCATTGTAACTGGACTCCTCTAAAGTCACTACCTCTCAATGATGCAGTACAATACTTCAACTCCACATTCTTATTTATTTTAGATCAGCATGCACCAATACGCAAGATTAGAATCAAAAACAAACCTGCCCCCTGGATTAGCAAAAACACTAGACAACTAATCATTACCAGAAACAAATACTTGGCTAAATGGCGTACTTCCAAGAACCAAGCTGACCATCAAACCTTTAGAGAATGTAGGAACAAAACTAAAAAAGTCATACTATCTGACAAACAGAACTACTACATTCGTCTACAACAAATATCCAATAAGGAACCTAAAAAATTTTGGTCCACCATTAATAATCTTTTATCCCCAGGCCAATCAATCACACCCAACCCACAGGACTCTAACCCTGATAACCCTATACAAATAATGCCTTTAACTCCTACTTCACAAATACTATACAAAATCTGGCTAGTCACCTATCTCCTGACACCTCAAATCTACATCCCTTCTCTGTAAATACACCACCCTCATTTCACTTCCTTCCCATCCCTACATCATATATTTTATCACTACTGCAAAAACTAAAACCTTCCTCCCCCTCTGAAGACAAACTCCCTGCTGAGTTTCTGCAAATAGGAGCTAAAGCTATTGCTTATCCTATTTCTATACTGATAAA
The DNA here is from genome assembly GCF_019279795.1 of Protopterus annectens. NCBI lineage: Eukaryota > Metazoa > Chordata > Ceratodontiformes > Protopteridae > Protopterus > Protopterus annectens. Next base: position 830,414,051 of record NC_056746.1, read on the forward strand.
TAAATTCATCAATCTAGGAACTGTCCCTGATATCTGGAAAATATCCCACATCATCCCACTACACAAAGGGGGAAACTCTATTGAACTGTCTAACTATCGTCTTATTGCTTTATTATCCCCTGTTGCCAAAATCTTGGAAAAATGTATCCATAAACAACTTCTAAACCATCTTCTCTGAAACAACCTACTTGCTAACTGTCAACACGGCTTCAGACCTTCCCACAGTACCACCACTGCTCTGCTCTCATTCACAAACACCATCAACACTAACCACAACTTAAACAGTCTTTCATCTGCACTATTCATTGACTTGTCTAAAGCCTTTGACATGGTGAATCACAAAATGCTCTTACACATTCTCAATTCTCTCTCACTGGATCCTAACAGCATAACTTGGTTTAAATCTTACCTCGAAAACCGTCAACAAGCAGTAGTCTGGAAAAACTCGCTATCTGACCACCTTCCTATCTGCCTAGGTGTTCCACAAGGCTCTATCTTAGGTCCACTTCTTTTTTCCATCTTTATCAATGACCTTCAATCAGCTATCCCTTTTTCTAACTGTATTCAATATGCAGATGACTCCACTATTATCTGCACAGCTACCTCTCAAGCTGAACTTCAGTCTCTTACCCAAAAAGCCTTTAACACAGTAGAACAATGGTTCTCCCAACGCTGCCTTCTATTCTCACCAACACGTAAGCAAATCCCCCTAAATTTCTCTATCACTTCCAACAACAATACTAGTATCTCTCCCAACACCACCACAAAACTACTAGGAATTACAATAGACAATAAACTCAATTTTGAAAATCACATTAACTCTATTATAAAAACTGTGAACAAAAAGATAGGAACCCTATATAGAATCAAACCATTTCTTACCCCAGCTACTAGAATTACCCTAGCCAAACCCCATCTAATATCTACTTTACTCTATGCATGTCCTATTTATACCAACCTGTCAAAAAAAACCTTAATAAACTAGTTATATCCTACAGCAACATTGCTAGATTTGCTACCGGATCTCCTTTTTGGACCCACCACTGTATTAATCTAAGATAACTTGGCTGGCTTGAACTTCCCAATCAGATCAAACTACAACAACTAATAATAGCTAACAAAACCCTGTACCAACCCACCAAAACTCCAATACTCACCAGCCTTATTACCCCTTATTATAACCTTAGACATCTATGCTCCTCCAATAAACTCCTGATCAATAGGACTACACCTAATAACTCTGCAGGAGATGGCTTATTCTCCAACTCAGTTGGGAAACATTGGAACAAATTACCCGCTGATATCTCATCCCTGACTTCTGTTCCTATTTTCAAGAAGAATCTCAAATTGTACCTTAACAAAAATTGGCTATGCCCCTGCATTAACCCAGACTAGCCTTGCTCTTCTGTCTCCTATCTCCCTTTCCCTCTCCCCCTTGTTTACCCAATAACGCAGTTGATGTTTCCTAAGCTCCACAACTACACATTAAGACAGGGAACTTACCCGTTGAATAAGTACCAAAAAGTTTTTTTTTTCTTTCCTCTCTTCTTAGGTGTATATTTTGCCTCCTCTTTCATAAAAGTAACTACTTTTTAGACCTAGGAAAATAACCTATTCCTCAACTCACCCTATTCTTTCTCTGATACCTTTCCTATCTTTCATTCACCTCCTTTCTTACTTTATCCTTCTTTCATATTAGCTACTCTATAAAATATTGTTCTTTGCCCATCCCAAAAAGAAAAAATTCCTTTTTTATTTTGTTTTTTCCTGCTTAGTGTTTTACTGTTATAACTTTTATGTAGACCGATTTTTTTAACTATGTATTAATACTTGGAGCTTTTCTCCCCGGGCCTCTACTGAAAATGGACATGTATCCAGTTAGACTAGCCCGGTCAACAAATGTAAAATAAAATAATAATAAAAATAAAATGAAAAAACTGAAAAAGGTTGACCAAACTAGGTCAGTTTTCACCTCGAGTGGAGATTATTCTTTTTTTGCAGCATTATTAAAACTGATTAACCCAGCACTTGGATGGCTGCACTTTATTATGATGTCTAGTAACAGCTATTATTTGAAGAGATTTTGTGAAGAAATCATGACCCAAAAGGGAGACAGAAACATGGTTCTGATTACGGAGCAGTCATTTCTCCCATTTTATTATAAACTAACCATTCTTAGAAACTATTTCAGAGGAAGACTTGCCATACCCCTCAAAGTGCATGGTATACAAAGAGCATGTAGGATATTTTATCCAAAGCACATTGACTCAATATGTTATCAGTTAGCAACCATGTTATTAAAAACTGCACTTGATAGATGTTTTATTTTGTGGAGGAAAAGCCTCCCACATTGTCCATTCAGGGACTGCATCCTGTGGACCCCTGATATATTCTAATTAAGTCTGGGGACAGTGAAATACAGTGGTAAGGAAAAAAATGTCTATTCCAATGATCAGTTTAGAAGGGGCATTTTTTTTTTTTTTTGCTATGTCATAAAAAATAACATTTTCACAGCTGGCTTTCAAAGAACTGTCTGGCCTCCCATTTATGGCAAGTCTGTTTAGTGTGATCATAATTTCTGAAAAAAAAAATTTTTAGTAGGAAATGCTTTCTGCCATCCACTGAGTTATGCTGAATCACTCTATCCATAAACACCTTTATTCTGGATTTACAACAGCCGTTCTGCACTGCTGCTGCAAAACATGGAAAACAGAATGTTGATGCTAATCAAGCCTGTATTTGAAGCCACAAGTTTACTTTTGAGTAAATAGACCACCAAGAACATCTATATTCCCAAGTAACCTAAAGTTGTGATAGAGCTGTTACACGGACTTTAACCTTATAACTGCAGATTCATGGGGATCGCTACAGCACTATGAGTCATTGTAGATGAGTAAATCACAAGCGATGTTTGTCTGTATATCTGTCCGTACTACAGAGTTTCAGACATTCCCAAAGGCAAAGCTGGCCTCCTCACTGAACTAAGCATATCAGCAGGATGTGGGGTAGGAAAACAGAAAGCAATCTTCAGTTCTCTTTTCCAGCTTCAGAGAGTTTGGTTATCAAGCCGTCATTATCATCCAGGTCTCTTCCAGAACAGTAGGGACTCATTCTGGAATTTTCTTCCTCTTGTTCTTGTCACTGATTCTAGAGCATTGTATCACAATATGCTGTTTCACCACTGACTTTAGCCTTTTTGACTTTGGGAGTCCTTTCCAAGGATGATGACATCCCTCCAAAATATTACCAGTAAGTGTGTTTGTGGTGGGGGGTGGGGGGTGGGATAACCTCCACCAAAGAAAGTTATCACATTCAGTGACTTTCTTGTCTCAGAGGAGATAATCCTGCATCTTCCTGTGTGTACTGCATACTTTTTAAAAGAAAACCTTGATCCTTAGAGGCAGAAATCTCTATAATCTTTACCAGGCACCAGTGATTTGTGGCAATACACAATGAGGACCTGTTCCTCATCTATATTTCCAAATAACGTAAATTTTTGTAGATAGACAACTTCTGGCAACTTGGGTAAGAACAACTTTAACGGTCTTCATAAAATGCAAAAACCTAGAAAGTTAGTGACAAAAGAATCTAAAGGCGAGGTATATGATGCCTTAGTTACCTTGAAATAAGATGCCAAGGGGCAGATTCTGAATACCCCTTTAGATAATCACTAATTATTTAGGCCCCCCATCCCAAAAAGCAGGGAGAAAGTGAGAAATAAAATACAACCTGTGAAACAGCCTTTCTATTCTCCTGTGCCCAGGTATATCAGAAGGTTTCCAACCAAGCAGAGTCTGTTTTACAGGAGCCAGTTATTGTTAGTGCAGCTCAGACAAAGGGAAGCTTTAGAGAAAGACAAATGGACAGGAGGCAGGGTTTGAGGCGGGAAGCAGGCCAGAGTTAGAGGAATGGTCCCCCTCCTTCTCTCCTTCCCAAGAAAGTGCCTTCTAATTATCACTGTCTAAAACTACTTCCTTCTCTTACACCATCACCTCATCCCACTTCTTACATTTTAAAAGGAAGACAAACATTCTTTCTTTCTCCAGTTGCTTTTACTAGAAGTTGTCTTGGTTGCTCTAGATAAGATACATACATTTATATATATCTCTCTATAAGGAATATAGAAGATTGTTCAAGTTCCTTACCAGAATCAAGATTTTCAGTTTATCTTCTGTGTTGTTTTTTTTTCTGCTTCTTCTAGCATCTTCACCAAATTCTTCAGTTTTTGCTTAGCAGATACTGAAGGGCATCCATATTTATCCTTACTCGAATGATTACCTGATTCAGGCCTTTGCAAAGAGAAGAATTAACAATGGCCCTGGAATATGTATTTCCTGACTATCACAGGGTATATGGGTAACTCAGAAAATTACCTGAAATCAAGTGTCTGTCCCTGCAACAAGAAAATCTTTCTCCGAATGGTCCCAGATACCAAGGAAAACAGATTATTTCTTTCCCTGGAAAAGACATGTCACCTGAACTCTTTCTTATTGTGGATGGCAGGAAGGATCTGCATGATGATCAGGGGGGTATTCTGAAGGAGCAGTGGCCCATGTCAGCCTCTAATCTAATGATCCCTTTTTGTCAAATTCCATTTGAAGAAAGTCGGCTGGTACCTAAGGATTCCATGGTACTTATAAGGTATTGCCATTCATCTCTGCTAGCCAGAAGCTTAGCTGCTAGGGAGACCAAGTAATGTGCAATCCAGGGATGCCCTTAATCTTCTCCAGGGATGACAAGCCTTGACTATTAATGTACCAGACTTTGCTTGTGATAACCACACAGGACCCATGGAGGCTCATGTAAGTAGAATTTCCTTGACAGGACCAAGCACATTATTGCAAAGACGATGCTGATAATGTGTGCACTCCAAATTTTCAGGGACAACCTGGAAACCAAGCGTACTAGGGATTAACACAGACAATACTACAGCTATAACACAGGCCATACTGTGCAGTGGCACAGAAAAAAGGGAGAAAGGGGGAATGCATCCTTGCAACTCAGAAGACTGTGAATGATGGTTTTGTTGTATGACCATCCAGAGAACCTTCTGCAGGTTTTTCCATCTTTGCCTTTCAGCTGCTACAAGTGCATGAGCCACCAGTCAAACTCAGGTCACCTTTGTTGTAGTTAGAGCTTTATCCCTCTACACTATAGTGCTGGAGCATTTGCTGGAATATTTTTTGTCGTACAATGTTAAATAAGAGTATAATTCAGCACACACAAGTTTACTGTAACTCTATCCATCTTTAAATGATAGCAGTGGTCAAACAGGTAGCATATTTAACCTTTGACAGTGGAAGATCAGAAGACCCTAGTCCCACCCTAGGTGCTTGGATTCAGGTTTTTCAGTGCTGACACTACAGTGTAATGTAAGGGAGTGCTGTACCCCTTTTGATGAGATGTGAAACTGAGGTCCATATGCCTGACTTGTTGGCTCATGTGGATATAAAAAATTCCATCTATCGAAAAGAGAAGGGGTTTTCTCTGGTGCCTTGGCCAAGTTTTGTCTAGTCAGAATAAATACCATCTCAAGTCTTCCCTGAAAGGAGGCCAGTGGCTTAGTGGGACTAACCAGGTCAATTAAGTGTAAGTAAACAAATAAGCATCACAGATATCTAATATAAAGATAATTAACATTTAAATAGGATCATACAGTCTTATACATTTTAAAGCAGAGTTGTGTTATTACAGTTGAAAAAGCAGAAAAAAACAGAATAATTTCTGACTAGTTTACTGAATAAAGATACAAAGAGATAGGGGAGTTTCTCTGGAAGGATATCATGTGTCCTAATGTATTTGTTAGAAGTTGATGACAGTTCCCATCACCAAAGAGCTATAAAGAGAGATCACTGAAACATGCAAAAAGTGAGAATAAAATTTAGGGAGAGGGGTGTGAAATGTGTAGGAATAATGACCAGGAACAAAGTGGAACATATGTAGGCTGACATTCCTAGAGGGAATTTGTGAGGATTGAATAGGAAGTCCAAAAAAAACACTATTCCTCCACTCCTTCACCAATCAAGCATACAAAATACGAATGGAGAACACCAACTGCTGCAAGTTTGAAATTTTTTAATTCAAGTTTGAAATTTTTAATTCTGGTACCTCGGCCTTCGCCTTCTCCTGGAATACATTTTACATAACACTCCACCCATTTTTATACAAATTTTTAATTAAATAATTGATGCACCATTCCCCAATTAAACAATTCACTTTTTACCTATTACTTTAATAAAACAAATTTGGCATTTTTTTTTTTTCCTTTCTTTGAACAATACTATGCAACATACTAACTAGAGAATAAATAACATTCAATTCATAAATACTTTTTTTAAATAATGTATACATAAATATGAATATTATTATAGAAAATATATACATATTATTCAATTGAATGTTATTTATTCTCTAGTTAGTATGTTGCATAGTATTGTTCAAAGAAAGGAAAAAAAAAAAAAAAAAAAAAAAAAAATGCCAAATTTGTTTTATTAAAGTAATAGGTAAAAAGTGAATTGTTTAATTGGGGGATGGTGCATCAATTATTTAATTAAAAATTTGTATAAAAATGGGTGGAGTGTTATGTAAAATGTATTCCAGGAGAAGGCGAAGGCCGAGGTACCAGAAAGAAAAAAAAAAAAAATTTCAAACTTGAATTAAAAAATTTCAAACTTGCAGCAGTTGGTGTTCTCCATTCGTATTTTGTATGCTTGATTGGTGAAGGAGTGGAGGAATAATGTTTTTTTTGGATATTATGTCGGTGGACACCGTCTCTGTCACCCATTTGGGTGCACCATCAGTACAGCCAGTACAGCCAGTGAATTTGGCATCCCTATGGAAAGAGAGGGAGGAGAAAATGGCTAATAATGACCCTTGGGAAAGTTCAAGTATTGATTTTTCGGAGAGGTATGTGGAGTTGGAAAGAGCTTTAATTAAAGAGGTTACAACATTCTACGATTTAAAATTGCTGGAAAAATACATTAAAACTAACATTACTCCAAGAGGTCTTAGAGTTGAACGCTTACCAGCTTTTGAATTTTCAGATGATGAATTAGACTTGTCTGCTGAATGGAAGGACATTTCATTAAAATGCACTTTGAGCTGGCTTGGTGTGTTAGTAAAAAGAAATGAAAGAACACTAAGTAAAACTCGTTCTTCCATCCTGCTTTTGCAGGATAAGCTGATAGATGAAAGTTCTGTGACTGTGTTTAACAAAAACATGATTGAGATAAAAAACAGAGTATCTAAGATTGAAACGGAGGTGGTTTCCCGTAAAAAAGAGAAAATATCTTTGTGATATTAAAGACCATGAAACAGGTAAACTGTTTTCATGGCAATATAGCTTTAAGAAGAAGCGTGGAGCTTCTCGTGACGTCATCAGGGGCCCGAGATCCATCGGTGGCGGTGAAACCTCAGCGTCTTCAGCGGATGAATCAAGCAGCAGGAAGAGTGTATCTTTTGAGAGCCTGAACACAGAACAGGAATCCGGCATGGGAGTCAATAATGCAGCAAGCGACACAGACCAAACAGCGGTGCAACAAAAGGGAAGAGGTCGTCGTTTTCAAAGCAAGGGGAGAAGGAGGTGATAATTCGTCAAGTTTCAACAGACATGGATTTGTTTTTTCAGAGACTGTTTTTCAAAAGGAGACAAGGGTGCAACAGGTTCATGTGGAGATTCCAACGTTTGAAGGAAGCAGTCGTCTTTTTGATGAAGTGGTTTCCTTACAGGACTCTGATTCAGTGTTTGATGATGCTGTGGGCATTTGTGAAGGTGAGAACTATAATGTAGTAAATATCTCTGATTTATTCATCACTGAGAGTGCCAAACAAGTTCTTTTTAAAGGCACTAAATTTGTACCTGTTTGTTTCCCTTCTCTTGCTGACTTGTCTTTGGAAATTAAGCAATTCTGTAGAAAACTGTATCTAAGGGAATTTTTTGCAGTTCAAACCTTATTTGATAATAGACATAAAGGTGAATCTAATACAAATGTTCCATTGACTGATAATTTAAACAATGTTGAGAAAAATTTGGTTAGTTCAGAAAGTTTAGATGAGTCTTTATTGAACTTAACATTGCATGAAAATGATTTGGTGGATATATATGAACAAGTTGAAGAGTGTGATGTTGGGGGGGCGGGGTTACCTTTAACACTGGTTATGGCAGACTAGCAGTTCCCTATTTACCCTGCAAAAGTGGATTCATGCCACCTAGAAAGAATATGGTTATCAATGTATTTGAGAAAACATTATTAAATACCTTAGAAGAAGAATATGTAAAGTTTTGTGGTCAAAAAAGAAATTACAATTTGAAAAGGGATGAATGGAAAGCTTTATGTGATTTAAAGGACATGAATGATAAGTATGTATTCACTCAAGCAGACAAGGGAGGGAACTGGGTGGTCCTTCCTAGGGACAAATACAATTCCATGGCTATGGAGCTTTTAAAGGACCCTAATACTTATTTTGAGTTACCCTTAAATCCAATGAAAGAATACAATATGTTATTGTTGGAATTATTGGAAAGGGGCGAAAGGCTTGGCTTTTTATCTCCAGGAGATGTGAGAAAGTTACATGTTAAGAATCCCAGAGTGGCTAGATTCTTTACTATCCCTAAAATACATAAAAACCTCATGAATCCACCCGGACGCCCCATAGTTTCGGGGAAAGGTAGTTACTTACAGAATGTAGGTATTTTTTTGGATTCTTTACTAAAGGGTTACTTAGAAAGGGTACAATCACATGTTAAGAACAGTGAAGAGGTGTGTTTCAAGGTTAGTAATATAGCATGGGGCGAAGATTTCTACTGGGCCAGTGTAGACGTTAAATCTCTATACACTAGCATTAACAGGTTCCACGGTTTAAAAGCAGTGGAAAAAATGTTAGGAGATGGACCCAGAACATTTTTTATCATCAGTTTATTGGATTTTTGTCTCACGCACAATTGTTTTGAGTTTGAGGGTAAGCATTTTTTGCAAAAAGAGGGTACAGCTATGGGGGCGGCCTTTGCGCCCTCATATGCTATTTTATTCATGGCCCATTTTGAAAACAGTTATATTTACCCCTCTCTTTTTTATAAAAGCAAGGTTGTCAAATATATGAGGTTTATTGATGACCTTTTATTTTTGTGCAGTGGTGTACCTGAGGAGTTTGAGAATTTTGTTTCAGAAATGAAGCAAAATAAGTGGGGTTTGGATTTTACTTACACCATAGGGGGCAGAAATATCCATTATTTGGATGTAGAAATTTATGTGAATCATGATGATAAAATTCAGTATAAACCTCATTATAAGAAGACTGCAGCGGAAAATTTTCTTCACGCCTCTAGTATGCACAGTGACTCCTTAATAAGTTCCTTGCCATTTGGTGAGTTCAAAAGAATAGGTAGGCATATTTCAGAGAAAAGTCTGAATCCTAAGGAATTCAATAAGGTGGAAGGAAAGCTAATAGAGAGAGGATATTCTGTTGTGAGTGTAAAAAAAGCTAGAAGAAGGGTGGAGAATGAGTTGGGTATTTCAAAAAGATCCAGCAATAGGGTTAGATTTAGGGGGATCGGGCACTCTGGAAATTGTGAAATCTATGATGAATATAGTGGTGGGATCAAGGATTCAAATGAAAAAATATTTTTTGTAACCAGATTTTCCCATTTTTCTCAAATTTTGAAGGGACTAGTGGATAGATTTTGGCCAATTGTTTATGAAGATGAAAAGATAGGAAAACTTTTTCCGTCAAGGGTGACCTTTTTATACAAGAGATATTTTAATCTCAGGGAAATTTTGAATTTCAGAAAAAATGGTAGAGGGGGTGAAGATGACAGAAAGGGAACATTCAGGTGCGGAAAATGTAAGGTGTGTAAGTGGGTTAGGAACTTGAATGGTTGCAAAATTAATGGGGTCAAATACAATGCCACTGAATTTTATGACTGCAACTCAACAGGGGTTGTGTATATCATAGGATGTGGCTGTGAGAGACAAAATTGGTACATAGGACAAACCACTAGAAGGGTTAAATTAAGGATTTTGGAACACCTAGGAGACATAAGGCATAAGAGGCTAGAGAGCCCAGTGGGAAAACATTTTTTCGATAATCATGGGGGGGTCCAAGATGGTTTTGTTTTCAGTGTTTTAGGTAGACCCAATGTATATGGTAATGAGGCTCTTTTTCGTGAGAAATTACTTTTGATGGAGTCAAGGTTCATTCTTAATTTAAAAACTATGTTTCCTAATGGAATGAATATGGAGGTGTAATGTATTTTTTCCATGTAATCTTTCCACACATTTCCCAATATTTTCCAATATTTAGGAAAAGGGATTCTTCACAATGGTCATATCAAATGAATAATATGTATATATTTTCTATAATAATATTCATATTTATGTATACATTATTTAAAAAAAGTATTTATGAATTGAATGTTATTTATTCTCTAGTTAGTATGTTGCATAGTATTGTTCAAAGAAAGGAAAAAAAAAAAAAATGCCAAATTTGTTTTATTAAAGTAATAGGTAAAAAGTGAATTGTTTAATTGGGGGATGGTGCATCAATTATTTAATTAAAAATTTGTATAAAAATGGGTGGAGTGTTATGTAAAATGTATTCCAGGAGAAGGCGAAGGCCGAGGTACCAGAATTAAAAAATTTCAAACTTGAATTAAAAAATTTCAAACTTGCAGCAGTTGGTGTTCTCCATTCGTATTTTGTATGATTGAATAGGAAGTCTCAGAGTTTAAAAGGCTGGAACTTTTTCTCCATGAGATGATAACATCTGCCAGAATGAAGTAGCTCCTGATGGTGATTGTTTTGATAATATGTTGGTGAGGGTCACTCTAGCAGTAAATCACATCAGTTGGGATATACTCACCATACAAACTGTGATGGATTGGTTATTATATCATAGTTGCCCTATTAACCTGTGACGGCCAGTGCTGCAGTCATACCACTGCAGGTGCTGACATTCAGAAGCATGAGGCACCCATACTTTTATCAGTTTTGGCGTGCATCTTCCTCATTTCTCTCACTTAAAAAACAGCCTTTTGGCTGCACTTCTTCCCCTGAATCAACTGCTAATTCATCAGTAGCTACTGTTTATTTCTGTTTTGGAGATTTGCAATGCAGATTTATCAAAAATACATTTTCATCAAACGGGTATGTCTTCTATTAGCTCATACAATTGTATTCCCAACACTTGAACACATTCATCCCTTGTTTGTATAAGTATTATATTCCATTTGGCACAATGTGTGTTGAGTTTGCCAGTTAATGACCCATTTGTATCACTAAGCCCTCTGTAAATACAAAAAAATATATATCGCCTTGGACTCTTGATACATGGCATACAGAAACATATTTACTTAGATTTTATCTATTTATTTAACTAACTTAGTTGCTTCACAAAATTGTACAAATCTCTACCTACTGGTAGGCCAGCAAAAGAGTTTTGATGATTACAAGTCTGTTAATCTTTATCATTGCAGAAAAAAATTACATTTGTGGGCTAAATGATATAAAGTTGGTCAGAACAGGACTTTGTGAGGTAAATAATAGTTTTTGAAAAATTTATTTGAATCTAAGAATTCTGGATTACTCACTGTGATATGGAATGGTCTGGGAACTGTTAGACACCATGGATGGAATTCAATAAAGCCTACATGGATCGCTTCCCCATGTAGGCATAGTGTTACAGCCCCAACATGGAATATGGCCTCCGAGCGATGCAGGAAACAGGGCGGAGGGGCATGCACGAGCGTGCGAACAAGGAGGTCTCCGCAGAATACAAATCACCTCATAAGCTGTTGAAAACCATGCAAATGATGTTGATTTGTGATACAACAAGCAGAAAGGTACCTGTGTAGGTGCTGTGTTGGTGTAGGGAATGTACGTGGATAGAAAACCGTGTACTGGACTATAAATTTTAAACAGGGGCTGTAAAAGCCTAAAAAGAGGGTGGGTATGGTTCTGTAGTCATGCAAATGGCCAAAACTATGGCTAGTGAATCCAGAAAGCAATGCAAATCATTGAAATATAATATATTTTAATACCTATATTACATTTGCACAGTGAGCAGCGCTGTGCAAACATGCCGTTATCAAAAAAAATTAAAAAGTGTAAAAAAGTGCAAAGCAGACATTTGCAAATATATTGCATTATAGTGCCCAGCATGCAGAATATAACAATGGCAGGTGTCAGTGGTTGCTATAGAGGCAGGTCCTGGAGTAGTGAAATGTCCAGAGCATACTCAATTAGCTGTATGTAAATGAGCTGGGGTTATAGGCAGCAAAAAGGGCTACAGTGTCCACAGATACAACCCGTGGTAGGGCTAGAACTATGTAGATAATGGCGGAACAGGTAGCTGACATCAAAAGGGGGTGTGTCATACTGTGTTAAAGCAGATTGGAGCTCAGTAGCACCTGTTTGTGCTCAGCTAAGCATAGCTAATCAGGGGATTATGTCTGATGCTGCTGAGTGTGTTCTAGCTGATTCAAGAAAAGCTGAGAATGCCCATGGTTGGGGGAGTGTCAGAACTGCTAAGCACTGTTTACACTAGTGCCACAAGTTTTCACACTGCTCTCCAGTGCTTAGCAGTGAAAGAATTAGAAAAAAAATAGCTTGGGAAAGTCAATCAAGTAGAAATGACTGATAAGCCCTGTTCAATAGACACTGTCCCATTCAAACCCCTAATGATATACCTATCAGGTGGAATGCAGCATAATAAGTCAATCACACAGGCTGTAACTGCAGCACAACACTATAAAGTATGCATATACCGATGTATTCTGCACCAGTGGAGTACACACTTGGGAATTTTAACTGACAGAATGATAGGGGCTGCTGCTACAGGTCTGCTGCATCTGTATGTGCTAGATGATGAGGTCAGTGCTCCTGCTGCTGCTGGCAATAGGCAAAGACTGAGAAGGAGAAGAGTGTTCAGGCATAGGGTGACCTTCCATGGGCTACATGAGCTGGAGGTTATAAAGCGCTACAGGGTGGACAGGGACATACTACAAGAACTCACTGAGCTCTGCCGCCCTCAGCTCAGACCCAGAGCCAACAGAGGGGAACTCATCCCAGTGGAAACAAAGGTATATGTAGCCCTTAGAATATTAGCTACAGGTACTTTTCAAAGACCAACTGGGGACATAATGGGCGTCTCACAGGCATCTGCAGCCAGGACACTCCACCAGTTTCTGGATGCCATGTAAGCACATGCCAGTGAGCACATTTATTTATCCCACACCCCTGAGGAGAGGGTCAGCAATATTTGTTACTTCCACCATGTAGCACACTACCCTGAGGTACTGGGTGCCATAGACTGCACTCGTGCACATCAAAGCACCAGCTGGTGAAGAGGGTAGGGTCTACATCAACTGCAAGGGGTATCACTCCATCCTCTGCCAGGTCACGTGCAATGCCCAAGGCATTATCATGAATGTGTGTGCTGGCAGCTCTGATAGCTATCATGACTCCCACATCTGGCATGCCTCACAGCTGTACCAGACATTTGCCAGGGGGGACATCCCATAGGGCCATCTACTAGGGGATGCTGGCTATGCAGTGGAACTATGGGCGATGGCACCCATCAGAAATGCACACACACACCTACTGAAGAACTCCATAATGAAGCACAGACAGAAACTAGAAACATCATAGAGTGTGTGTTTGGGCTGCTTAAGTCATGGTTCCGCTGCCTCGATATATCTGGTAGATCCTTGCAGTACTCTCCAGCCACATGTGCACACATGTTCACAGTATGTGTCATGCCACACAATATGATCCTGCGGAAACAGCTGTGGCAGGAACATCACAGAGAAGGTACACACAGCACCCCATCAGTGCCAAGGTCCCCACAGCCACAGGGGACTTGGAGGAGGAACCCCCTGAGCCTATCGCTGTAGGCAGACGTTGGCATGCCCAGTATGCCCTGGCCTTGGCAAAGAGGCAACACATAGCACATGCATTGACAACCTAGGGTCCTAGGGACTGACACCTCACTCCAACTCACATACATAGTAAAAAGGATGCCAGCCATGACACCTGTACCTTACCTTGTATTGGCTGTGTACTGCGTGCATCAGACAAAGACAGCCCTGAAGCACTGTTATCTCAACTGCTGCAGGCACAAGGTAAGTCACTCTTCCTTACAACAAATGAATGGGGTACTAAACTGTGGTAGCATATGTATGGACCTGCTGCATGTATGCAAGGGAATAGTATGGGCTACCGGGATAGCTGCAGACAATTGGCAGCTGTGTGGGACAACAGGAACTCTCTGCCCAATACTGGCTGACCCATAATATGCAATAGGCCCCGAGCCAGCAAAACCCACTGCACTATGTGAGGGAATGACATACAGTGGGGTTACAGGACAGATCCTTGACTGTCAATGCTAGAGTTCTCTACCCCCAACACACCCATGCCCCCATACAACTACAGTCACAGTATGTTTGCAAGGTAGTAGCAGTAGACCACAACATTTCTGGCCTGTCCCAATCAACCTGGTGATATGTACCATTTCTCCAATATGCAGGGGTCAAAGTGCTATGTTTGTCTGTGGTTGATAGTGTCAGGAAGTAATCCACACTGTCTGGTGGCTGTTGTGGCTTAGTGGGTAAGTACATTACCCTGGTTGATGAGGTACATTTATTTATTTATGAACAAAGCAGTGAAAGTAAATTAGGTAGCAGAAACAACCACAGCTGCAATTAGACTCCAGTATCCACAATATGATTAAAATGTCTTTATTTGTGCACAGGTTAGCTCTTTCACATTTCGCTTCTTCAGACCAATAATGTGCATAAAACATCAATAGTGCTTAAATACTTTACGTCAGCCAATCAACAAATTCATTCACTTATAATTGACAAATTATTTTAAAGTCATATCATCCTACACTACCTAAAGGCTTAGTAACATATTTATTACTGAATAAAGAACTTTATATAAAAATCTTAATGTTTTAATATAAAAATATATATATAATAACATTGCACTAAATATATCAAAACATTTCTAAAAAAATATATGTATATTCATCACCAAATATAACAGCATAATAATTAATCTCCAATGCACAGACCATTATAGGTTCATAGGTTCATAGGTAGATACTAGGCTATCTGCCCTAGGGCATTTATAAGCCTAGCCAGAGTGTATTTGGCCTCCGCCTCCCTATTAGATTAGCCTACTGTGCCTCTTTAAAGTAGGTCACAGAAGGTACCCTTTTAAGATTAGTTTACTGTGCCTCTGTCTAGCAGGGACACAGAAGAGATCCCAGGGGTGAAGAGATCCCAGGGTGAATGTGTGATCTCCCATCCATGCGTCCAGATTTCGCTTGAAGAGGGTCAGTGAGGGGCTATGTCTAATATGAATTGGGATTCTATTCCAGAGTGAGGGGAGCCTCTGGGAAATGAATCTGTCCCTCCAGCATGTCCTATTTATTTTTGTGCTGAGGTTTAGGTCTCTGGGTCGTGTGGCTCTAAGGGACTTGGATTTTTTGAGGTGGAGCATGTCCATTAATTCTGGGTTTGACATGGCTTTGTATGTCAGGCATAGATCACCTCTGAGTAGGCAGTAAGCAACTGAGTAGAGCTGGAGTTTCTTTAGTCGAGCTGCATAGGACATCTGTTTGCAGCCCATGATCCTCTTGGTGAGGTACTTCTGGGATCTTTCCAGTTGCTGCAGGTGTCGGGTAAGGTACATCCCAAAAGGGGCATTGTACTCAATTATGGGCCTGATGAGTGATGAGTAGAGGGGCACAATGACCTCTCTTGATCTAGATGCGAACCCTTTCGTGATAAGGTGGGCTATATAGAATGTCTTTCTAACCACTTTGGCAACGTGATTATCAAAGGAGAGATTACTATCTACGTTTGTCCCCAAATCTCTAATTACTTCTTCTGTACTTAATGGATTACCACCTATGTGGTAATTTGTGGGCACCTTGTTTTTCCCAAAGGGGATGACTATGCACTTTTTAGCATTTAGCTTGAGGCCATGGCTCTGGCACCAAGCATCTGTCTCTGTGAGACCTTTTTGGAAGATGCTTGTGTCAGCTGGAGATTCGATTATGGCCCCCAGTTTGCAGTCATCTGCGAACTTTGTCAGCCGTAATCCCCCCGTGTTAACCTGAACCTCAGGAAAGTATATACCGAACAAGAGAGGTCCCAGAACTGAGCCCTGTGGGACACCACTTGTAACTGGTTTGGATTCGGACATGGCACTTGCGATTCTGACTGTGTGGGTTCTATCTCTGAGTTTGCAACCCATCTTGTGATATAGGGGTTGATATTTAAGCTGGTAAGCTTATTTATGATGCCCGAGTGGGGTACTGTGTCGAAGGCTTTTGTGAGGTCCAGGTACGCTGTGTGGACTACCTTGCCCTCATCTATGGCTTTGGTAACTATTTCAAAGAAATCAACTAGGTTTAAGAGGCAAGATCTGCCCTTAACAAAGCCGAATTGGGTAGGGTCCAGTGTCTGGAGGCTCCCAATGTCTTTGTTTATGAGTTCCATGATAATACGCTCCATAGCTTTACAGACCAGACTAGTCAGGCTTATGGGGCGATAGTTTCTGTGGTCTGTTGTGGCACCATATTTGTGGAGTGGGACCACTGTAGCTGTACGCCATTCTTTGGGTACATATCCTGTAGTAAGGCTAAGTTTGAACAGTGACTTAATGTGAGGGTTCAGTTCTTCTTTGAGCTCATGTAAGACACAGCCTGGGACACCGTCCGGTCCCATAGATGCTGTGTTTTTTGCTTTGGAGAGGGCAGCTTTCACCTGTGCATCTGTGATGTCAGGGAGGTTACATTCAGTTGGGATAGGCATTTGCTCCTTTGGGGGGGAAGGGGGGGGGTTGTGCTGAATCTGTCTGCCAGTATGTTGGCTATGTCTGTAGGTTCGGTATATTTTGTACCGTTATACAACAATTCAGAGCATATCTGGGCGTTTCTGCCATGTTCCTGACATAACTAAAGAAGGCCTTGTGATTATCTTTAGTGTCTAGGGCAATTTTTCTTTCGAAACTGGCCTTTGATGATTTTATGAGAGAACAAAGTTTCTTGCTAATACTGATCAGAGATGCCTTCCCTTTTTGGGATTTTGCTCTGTCATGTAGTAGCTTCCTCCTTCTGTTGTATAGCTTATTTATGGCCGGGGTCCACCAGACCGGTCTCCTGTTTTTGGAGGAGTAAGTCTTGGTTTTATTTGGGATAGCACAATCCATGCATTCCTGCAGGTGCTCATAGAATGCATTTGTAAAGGATTCTGCGGATTGGGCTGTATTATCCTCTGGCCCAGGGGCTTTGAAGGATTCCATCTCAGTCTTGAGAAGTGCAAAGTTGGCTTTTGAGAAATTCTTTACAGTGATTTCCTTGGCTGGGGGTGGGGACGGGATATGGATGTCCAGGGAAATTTGTTTATGGTCTGATCTTACCAATGAGGGGTTTACCTCTGGTGTGGAACATAGAGTCCCCATGTTGGTGATGACTAGGTCCAATATGTTGTTCTTTCTTGTGGGAGTGGTGACCAGTTGTTTCATTTGCGTTAGAGTTTATAAATTCAAGGAACCGTTGGGAGAGGGTGTTTGGGCTTGAGTAGTTTTCCAAGTCAATGTTTGGGTAGTTGAAGTCACCCAATAACATAGTGTTTGGAGAGACCTTCATATTTTCCAGTGTTCTCAGGAATGCCAAGTGGGGTTCTTGTAATAGGGAGGGTGTTCTGTAGCAGGGTACAAACTGAAAGGCAGTTTTGCCTGCTGTTAGTTGCACATGGATGGTTTCCGATGCTTCGTGCAGTGCCACCAACCTGGAGGTGTAGGTATCTATGCTAGTATATAAGAAAAAAAATTTAAAAATACAATAAAAACAAAAAAAAATAGTCTTAGCTAGCTAAAATTATAAATAAATATATATAAATATGTTACTTTTTAATAGTTTTTCTGGTCTTAAGAATGGGCTTCAATGAAGCCCTCTCATTAAGGCCACTACCCCTATCAGCCCTCAGTCTCATGATCCAACAAGTTTCTTTCTTCTCTATAGCATTTCAAATATCTCCTTCCCTTACACTAGGTGAGATGACATCTATCACTAAAAGCCTAAACTGATGTTCTTTGCCACAATTCATCACATGCTTGGCCAAGGCATTAGTAGGTAACATAACCCTAATGGCATAAAGGTGTTCCCTTAATCGATTTTTCAAAAGCCTGTTAGTCTTGCCTACATAAAATGACTCACAAATATTACAGATTGCTAAATAAACTACATGAGGGGTATTACAGTTAGCATGTAGTGAAAAAGTAAATTGTTTTCCTATATCTGGATGCACAAAACTACTAGTAGTGTCAATATGTGTGCAAAAATTACATTGTCCACATGGAAAAGTTCCTGCTACTTGTCCCTCTGATTGAATGTTTTTAACTTTAGGGTGACATAACAATCTTTTAATGTTCGGTTTATTCTTAAACCTAAATTTCGGTCTGTCTCCCACTATATCATGTATTACTGGATCAGTAGTTAGAATATCCCAATGTTTGTTAATGGCATCAAATACTATGTTGTTATCCATAGTAAAATACATAGGAATCTGTATTCCAACATATGTAGTAGGTGTATAATCCAAATCTGAGTATATTGCATTGTGTGAAAAATAACGGGTGACTCTATTTAATCTCAAATCATGTATTTCACTCAACCTTTGATGTACTTCAGTTTTCCTATACCTTCTATCTACCAATCTTCTCTCTAATGTATTTAATTCTTTCTGAAAACCTTCGTCTGATGCATTTAGACATGAGGCTTGCATGCCTTGTCCCTTAATAATATTCCTGAAGGTATATTGTGGGTGCATACTTCTCCTATGTAGCGATGTATTTCTTTGACATTCTTTCCTATATACTCCTGTATTTATACAGCCATCAGTTTGTCTCTCAACAAAGACATCTCAATATTCTATCTTTTCTGTAGAGTAGTTCAAGGTACATTTTAAAAACTCAGTCCCTTCATGACAAATATTATACCATTATTGACCATGGAGCTTTAAACGTGATACGCTATAATATTTATATGTTAGAGCATTTAGTTAAAAGTGAAGTTATTAATGAAAAGTTATATGCTTTTTCATTAGTAGAATATCACATGATACCATCAATACAAGGGCTCCCAAAGGTTTATAAAAACCAAATGCAACCACTTATGAGGCCTATTGTCTCGGGTCAAGGCTGGAGCACTGAGCTGCTCTCGATTTATATTGAGAGAATGTTGCGTCCAGTACTTGAGTTAAATTCTTGTGTCCTAAGGGATACTAAGCAGTTCTTAACTGACCTTTTTGAATTTTGTGCACATGCCCAGATAGACTTTTCCATCTATTTTGTTGCATTAGATGTACAGTATCTTTTTACCATTGTTCCAAATGAAGTAGTCATTGATGCGGTGAGGAAATACTTATCTGTACATAGTGAATATTCCCCTATCAATATTGATTTAATTTCTCTATTTTTGGAGGTGCTACTTGAGAATAATGTCTTTATATTTGATCAGACACTGTATCTACAGCGTGATGGCGTAGCTATGAGTACTTCTTGTGCCAATAGCTACGCCAGCATGTTTTTGGCTCAGTGGGAGGAAGAAGAACTGTTTGTAAAAGACATGTTTCAACAATGTATACCTTTTTATCGCCATTTTGTGGATGATATTTTCTTTCTATGGATCGGTGATGTTGCCAGTCTAAAAACCTTTGTAGAGCAGATGAATGAAATGACTGAGTTTTTAAAATTTACCTTGAACTACTCTACAGAAAAGATAGAATATTGAGATGTCTTTGTTGAGAGACAAACTGATGGCTGTATAAATACAGGAGTATATAGGAAAGAATGTCAAAGAAATACATCGCTACATAGGAGAAGTATGCACCCACAATATACCTTCAGGAATATTATTAAGGGACAAGGCATGCAAGCCTCATGTCTAAATGCATCAGAAGAAGGTTGTCAGAAAGAATTAAATACATTAGAGAGAAGATTGGTAGATAGAGGATATAGGAAAAGTGAAGTACATCAAAGGTTGAGTGAAATCCATGATTTGAGATTAAATAGAGCCACTCCTTATTTTTCACACAGTGCAATCTACTCAGATTTGGATTCTACACCTACTACATATGATGGAATACAGATTTCTATGTATTTTACTATAGATAACAACATAGTATTTGATGAAATTAACAAACATTGGGATATTCTAACTACTGATCCAGTAATGCATGATATAGTGGGAGACAGATCAAAATTTAGGTTCAAGAATAAACCAAACCTTAAAAGATTGTTATGTCACCCTAAAGTTAAAAATATTAAATCAGAGGGACAAGTAGCAGGAACTTTTCCATGTGGACAATGTAATTTTTACACACGTATTGACTAGTAGTTTTGTGCATCCAGATATAGGAAAACAATTTACTTTTTCACTACATGCTAACTGTAGTACCCCTCATGTAGTTTATTTAGCCATCTGTAATGTTTGTGAGTCATTTTATGTAGGCAAGACTAATAGACTTTTGAAAAATCGAATAAGGGAACACCTTTATGCCATTAGGATTATGTTACCTACTAATGCCTTTGCCAAGCATGTGATGAATTGTGGCAAAGAACATCAGTTTAGGTTTTTAGTGATAGATGTCATCTCACCTATTGTAAGGGAAGGAGATATTTGAAATGCTATAGAGAAGAAAGAAACTTGTTGGCTCATGAGACTGAGGGCTGATAGGGGTAGTGGCCTTAATGAGAGGGCTTCGTTGAAACCCATTCTTAAGTCCAGTAGAATTATTAAAAAGTAACATATTTATATATATTTAGTTATAATTTTAGCTAGCTAAGACTATTTTTTTGTTTTTATTGTATTTTTTAAAAAAATTTCTTGTATAGCATAATGGTCTGTGTATTAGAAATTAGTTATTATGCTGTTATATTTGGTGATGAATATACATATATTTTTTAGAAATGTTATGATATATTTAGTGCAATGTTATGATATATATTTTTATATTAACACATTAAGATATTAGTTCTTTATTCAGTAATAAATATGGTACTAAGCCATTAGGTAGTGTAGGATGATATGACTTTAAACAAATTTGTCAAGTATAAGTGAATGAATTTGTTGATTGGCTGACTTAAAGTATTTAAGCATCATTGATGTTTTATGCACATTATTGGTCTGAAGAAGCGAAATGTAAAAGCGCTAACCTGTGCACAAATAAAGACGTTTTAATCGTATTGTGGATACTGGAGTCTAATTGCAACCGTGACTGTTTCTGCTACCTAATTTATTTTCCTGCTTTGTTCTTATCTATTTTCATGGTCAAACATTTATTCAATGGGTAGTACTATTCTTCGTTCTTGTGCATTTATTTATTTATTTATTTTACATTTGTTGACCGGGATAGTCCTACTGGATACATGTCCATTTTTAGTGGAGGCCTTGGAAGAAAAGCTCCATACATACATACAGAAAAACTGTTACATTAAACAAGTTAAAGCACTGTTACAAATATAATACAGGGTTGGGAGGGTGGCCTAATGGTTAAGGTGTTTGCCTTACAAACACAAGGTGCAGGGTTTGAGTCTCACAAGGGATAATTGGCTAAGCTTAAAATGGCTCACAAGGGCAGTTAGCTTAGTACTAACCTATGAACCTATGAACCTATAATAAAAGTTATTAATTCTGTCATATATAAATCTGATTTGTTATAGAGTAACATATAGGAAGCAATGTAGGGGTGGCCAAAAGACCTCTTTAGCACATGTTTATATTGCCAGAGTTAGTCAGGATTAGAGCAAGGACACAACCATTGCCTTTTAAAGTACTGTTTTTAGATTTGTTTTTTGAATTGGGTTAGAATGGGTTCTGAAGTAAGCTCAGCAGGAAGTGAGTTCCATATTTTGCCAACAGAGTTGGCATATAGACAGTCTCTAGATGAATTGTTGCTTTTGAGGGTTTGGACTAGTAATTTGTTGGATGAGCGAAGTGTCTTGAGGTTGCTGTAAGGAGTGATCATTTTTGTAAGTATGGGTGTGTTTTCAGGTTGGTAGAGAATTTTATGTGCTACTATTAGCTGATTGTACTGAAGTTGGATAGGCAATTCTAGCCTCCCTAAATTATTTAGGTTCAGGCAATGGTGTGTTCTGTATGCTGCTCCAGTGGCAATTCTAGCAATATGATTAAAGCAGCTAGAGAGTTTATTAAGGTCAGACTTACTCAAGTTCGTGAAGAGAGGGGATGCATAAAGGAGGGTGGAAAGTAGATGAGTATGGGCAGTTACCGTCCTAGCTAGTGGAGTGAGGAATCGTTTGATCTTGTATAGTGAGTCAAGTTTTTTATTGACTTTTTTATTAGTTTGATTAATATGCATATCAAACTTGAGGTTATTAACTGTTACACCTAAGAGTTTGGTACAGGGATCTGGGACAATGACATTGCCATTGTTAGATTTTTATAGTAAAGGTTGGAGTGGAGGCTTTACGAGTGGGGGAAAAAAGCAGTAGTTTCATTTTGTTAGGATTTAATAGGAGACATTGATTACAGAGCCAGTTTTTGACAGTATTAAAAACATTTTGGGATAGAGTCTGCAGACTTAAAGGGGAGGTGGCAGAGCAAATCAAAGTGGAGTCATCCGCATATTGAATGCAGATGGCTGTTGAGATGACTGTGTACAGGTCAATAATAAAGATAGAAAATAATAGGTGTCCTAATATAAAGCCCGGAGGGACCCCAAGGGTGATAGGTAGATGTGAAGATAGTTTTTTTTGCCATAGTACAGCCCGTTGTCTACCACTCAGATAAGATTTGAACCATTGGATAGCCTGAACATCTAGGGGAATAGTTTTAAGTGTGTTTATGAGTAGTTTGTGGTTGACCATGTCGAAGGCTTTGGAGAGATTAAGAAAGAGGGCTAAAGACAGCTTATTGTTTCAGTTTTGATTAATAACATTGGAGAAGGAGAGGTGGGCCATGGTTGTACTGTGAAATGGTTTGAAACCATGCTGCAAGTTAGCCAGGAGATTGTGTTGAATGAGATGGCTCAGGAGTTGTTTATAGATGCACTTCTCAATAATTTTAGCCAGGGGTGACAAAATAGCCATAGGCCTGTAATTTGACAGTTCAGTGGAACTGCCCCCTTTGTGGAGTGGAATAACATGGGATGTCTTCCAGATGGAGGGGATAGTGGCTTCTGATATAATTCTATTGATCAGGATAGAGATTGGGTATGCTATGGCATCTGCAGCTTTTTGTAGATACTCAGCTGGGAGGAGATCTGCTGCAAGGGTGGTAGGTTTTAGTTTCATGATTACAGCACGGATAAGTGATGTGGAAACTGGATGAAAGTTAAAGGTGAATTGAAACTACATAGTTTGAGACAAGCTGAACCTAATGTTTTGCATGTGAGATACACCTATGTTAGGAGTTCTATAGACTGTCCATATGTTAGTATTTGTTACTGCAAGAAAGCTGGACATAGACAGAGACGATGGAGGGACAGGGGGGCACAGATATGAACAGTGCACAGCCCTGAGTAACCTAGATTGTATAACAAGTCAGTGTAGCACCAGGATAGTCAGACAAGGCTGTCATGTAACTGTGTCACTACTTACAAGTAAGTGGGCACCGTCCATACCTCACAAATGTACAAAGTTTAGCAGAATGTCCACATTTATGGCTCATATATCTATTCTGTTTGTCATAACATTGAAGTTTTCTGGCAAACTATTGGCAAATCCATAAAGGCTGCTGTGAGAAACTATAGACAGACAGTTGAGATGCAGACTTCATACCCATTTTAAAATGCATGCTAATACAAAACCATTCTATCAACTGTCTAGGTTTGTAAGAGTAATATGAAATTCTGGTCCCCATGTTTGGGCCTATGTCACACCTAGTCCACATAAGAGAATACCCCCAAGGCCCTGTCCATGTTAATGGCTGTAAGAGTTTAAGAGGTATGGGTGACATGTAGCCTTATAATAACATTACAATACAAACTGTCTGAGGACTAGAGGAGACCTATGGGATACTATGCTGGACAACCTGCAATACAGGTACAGTCAGAGGTGTGATGTCCATAACCCTGTGTGTGGTGTTACATCTCTTACCCCAGTCACAGCATACCTACAACTACATGGAGCAGCAACTATGGACAAAGCCAGGAACTGGAGCAGGGCAGGACAAAGGCCCACATATAAGGGGAAGGAGGAACTACTGGCCAGACTAATGTAGAAAGTGCAGAATAGAATGGTTCGTGTAACAGCAGATGTTCCCTGCAGGGTATGGAGTCAGTAACCCAAATGTCTGTCGGTGGTTCCTCACATCAATCTATAATGATCTGCCAGTGATATACTAAGAAATCACAGTGCTATGTAAAATGTACCAGACATAGTATGCAACACTCTGTTCAGTCTAATGCACTCTGTACACACCCAACATATGGGTCAGATATTACAGACGGCACACAGCCAGGAAATTTCTCAGGCATTATATCAGGGAGGCACTCGACTGTTTTACGAGGTACAGCAGACAATTGGCTGTAGCACAAAAAATCCTGGACTGGAGTACAGGTAGGTCTGGCCTGGAGTCCCATTGTAATTAACGATGGTCATACTGGGCATGCTCATACACTTAGCTAATTTCAGCACATGTCTGAACCCACATCTGACTATAGAAGTGCATCAAGTCTGAGCTGCCATTTTAATTCACTTATGTTCAAATGGGCATCTAAAACTCTCTCTCCTACGGGTCTTTAATTAAATGCTGTATGACCAAAATTTGAAAAATATGATTGCCCATTTGATGAATTGATGCTGCCAATAGTGCTGGTTTAAATGAGGCTATCAGTATTTCTAGTGTTTTAAAATTGAGACATATTTTAGGTTGAGATAGGGTGCATAATCGGTTGCTTTCAGCAACTTTTTATTATTTATGATAATTATGGTCCCCATTTGCGAGTATATTGGCATACATAGAAACACACATATGAAATTTTTTTTCATTCTAGATGTTGGATTTTATATTTGACATTTACAAATAAATTTGTTAAGGATTATTGTTCACATAACATGATTTACTTGAATCCCTTTTTTGAATTGTTCAGAGTTATGTTGTGATTTAAATATTGTATATTTGGTAATATTGGGTCAATATTTATTTATTTATTTATTTGTGTGCAATTTTTTTTAACACTTTTGTGTTTCAACATGTGGGTAGTGCATTTATGGACTTTTAATGTTGTATATTTCTTTAAATTTTCAAATTCCTTTAACATTTAATTGGTGTTCCAATTAAAGGAGGATTATTTAAGGCTGGGTTTCATGATTAAGTGTGTATACTTTTTGGTGTTCTGAGGAAGTCCCTATTCATTGAGGGAAGAACGCGCTTAACCTTGTGTACTATCTTTGATTTATAAATAAACTGTGGAGTTTTTACTGTTCCTGTGACTGCCTTCCATTCCTGTTATTTGTTCTGAAGTTTGGATTCTAATTTGTGCAGTCCACGTTTGGCCAGGTGTGTCCTCTGAAAACAACTAATACAATACATAGGTCCCAATAGTGTAGGACAACAAACATTTCCTACATGTGTGTAATAGTTGCATAAAGTAGTCATTTTACATCAGAAACACCTTAATGTTCTGAGACATAGCATAATCTAGGGAAATGCTATAAAAATAAGATGTCATATTGGCAGACCAAGAGAAGTCCTGTTCTTTGTACTTGCCGTGGGTATGGTTTGTCCTGCCAACTCTCACGATACTACATGAAGTGTCCCACATTGGACATTTGTTAAGGTTGCATGCCTACTCTGTGGTGCCTATGTGTGTCAATATATGTATGTGTCAAGGCCCTTTGAGTAGATGCTGCCCCTAAATACCCACATGTATCAAGGCATGAATACTAACCGCCGCCACCCACATTTGTAGGTACTGACTAAGGCTGTGGCAACCGTAAGTTGTGTGCTGTCTGTCATTGACCCACCAAATGATGTTAACACACTGCAACAGGGTCTTACATCAGGTACAGACTGGTGCCAAGTTCCTGGCTTCAGGCTAAATGCAGTAAACTGTACCATCATACGATATGGCAAGGACATGGCCCCACTGTTTGTCACATCATTGGCAACCCCATAAACACACAACCTGTGTTGAGAGACCTTGGTACTCAGTTTGATAACAATGTCACATTCAACCATCGTGTAGTGGCACTGGCAGAAAGGCCTTGTACGTGGTCCAACTCATAGGTAAATGGAGTGCATCCAGGAAAAAGGTAGACATTACTGCTGTATAGTCCTCAGTCAGTAGAACAATAATTTAGCACAATGGGCTGTCTGATATGTACCTATCCAGACATCTGCACCAACTGGAAAGGCCATGGTAAAACCCACAAAGGTAATCCATGGCCTCCAACACCTGTCCCATGTAGACAGCCTCTAATCAGTAGTGCCCCACTTGGTATCAGACAGGCTGGCCAGAGGTGGACTGTGGCACACCTACAAGGCAATGTTGGACCCTGCCCTTCAACAGCTGCCCCATATATGTGAGTCTAATTTCCTCTGCAACATCAACAAAACCTACTGGAGGCACAGTTTTTTCTCCCAGAGGTTGCCCTGTCTCAGAAATGCACTTCCCATACATGTCAGAGTACCATGCAGTCCCTCATCAAGTGTAACTGTGATGAGTGGATGGGATAATGCAAATCTGTCCCAAGGGTCCCACCCGTGTCCTTCAGGGCAACAGCTGCAGATTGATGATTCTGTTGGGGATAAACTAGTAGCCAGGCTTGTAAGGGCCTCAAGGCCAATAGCCTAGTAACTTCCTATGATCCTATGATTCTGGAATCCTGCAAAGAAAACCCCAAGCCCACATTGGCGATATCCACTACAGACAATCATCTCTCCTTCTTCACATATGTCTACAACATCAAAGGAAGCACTCAGATCTGCTCGGTAGTGGTGTTTAAGGACACCAGATATACAAGTGCTGTAGGTATAGCATACTAGCTGCCTGTCAGGTTCAGTGCAGGCTTCACCCCCTATCCCCCCATTAGTACATCAGGACATCCACAGTACATGCCCCCTTCCCCTTATATGTAGGGAACAGATCACCACTGCCACCTCAAAGTCATGGTATACAGCCACCATGGGAGCCTATTGCATCACGGGATGCATCCCACATGACCCCAAGCATGACCTTGCAGCCCTATAAAGCACTGTATCCCACCAAGGCCTGACTACCATCTTTGTCCCAGCTGAGTGGAGGACACCCACTGCCACCCCTTCACGGTAAGGTGGGGCGTTTACCAGTCTGGCACATTATAGACCCATCAGCCTAACTAGGCTGAGCTGCAAGGTCATGGCACAGTTTACAGTGCACCTCAGTAACAGGGACATTGGTGACCTCCACACACTCCATCACACACAGTTAGGCTTTGTTAATGTGGGGATCATGTCTGTTACAATTGGTTGACCTCTTTGACACAGTCACCATAGTCATGGACAGGAGGTGACAGTGTACAATGCCTACTCTGACCTGGCCAAAGACTTTGACAGTATTCCCCTCTTGGCCATAATGGATATACACTCCCACCTAGGCATCAGTCCATATGTCACCAGATGGGTAGCACACTGGTGCACTGACAGGACCCACCTAGTCCACATACGAGAATACCCCCAAGCGGAAGACCCATAACTAGTGGCATAACCTGGTGTTCTGTGTTTGGGCCTCTATTATGTGTGATGTACTCTTCTGAGGTGCAGGGCATAGCCATTGGGCTATGGTCATCCATGTTTGCAGACGAATGCATGCTGGGTGCTGTCACCGGATTCCCTAGTGATGTGAACATCTGCCAAGATGGTCTCACGCAGACACATTACTCATTATCCCCTTTGGGGAGAGTGATGTCTCCCCATATTATCACAGTACTAACAACATCCTAAGCACGCAGTCAGTCAAGAGTGTTATGTACACACAGGTTGATGGCAACATGACATTTTCCCACCATGTTGCTTCCATTGTAAGAAAAACCTTCTACATGGCTCACCTCATACATAGTGGTATGTCATCCATGGACATGGGAGTCGCAACATCCCTGTATTCCCCCCTAACAAGGACCATTATTGAGTATAATGCTCCTGTGGTCATTTACCTGACAAAGCACATGCAGCAGCTGTGGAGATCACAGAGGTATCCCAGCAGGGAATACCTGGGCCTCACACATCTACTATACACAGATTAGCCCATCCCTCTACCCAGTTTCATACAGACTCCTCAGAGGTGACCTCTGGTTGGCATACAAGGCAATTACGGACTCTACCTTGATGGGACTGCTACACAACTGCAAGTCAGGCTCCACTCTATTAACCCACACACACACCCTCAACTTGGTGTCACATCAACAGGACTTGTTGGCGGGTCAGATGTGTGTCTCACACACTCACCCAGCTGTGGAATTGACACCCTGTCCACATCAGCCGGGGTAGCTATTTACACCTTTTCAAGTGAGACCTGGACAACTAGATGGATAACAGGACATACACACTTAGAATACCACCTGTGTCCCTGTTGGACTGGGACATCGGGTACGGACTTGCATACACATGGGCTAAACTCTGGGCTAGGCTTGTGAGGGTCTCAGGACCAATAGCCTAGTAACCTTCCATGATCCTAAGTATACCAGTTATGGTCCTGTTTGCTGTGAAGGACTGTGCTGTTATGTGTCCACTCCCATCACTGCCATCTATGGGCGACATACCAGTACCATGTCATACATCTACCGTCTGACTAATAGATGAGTTTTACCACAGGTGTATGGGGACAGTCCAGGAACATCTGTGTGACACAATTGCAGACAGTACTGCAAATGTGTTGTAGGGTATCCCCCATGTGGGTGTCCAACATCTGCAGTACACAGATGTTTGCAGAATGTGTACATATGCCTGATATATGTGGACCCACTGCCAGACAAATGTGGATGTTTGGAAAACAGTTGGTCAATATGTAATGGTTGTTTTCAGACTGTAGGGAATCTATGTGTTACAGGCCAGACTCAGAAAAGAGTTTTGGTACTTTAATATCTGGTACTGTATTCATTCCCTCATGTTGCATGCTCAATACGTACACTCAGTTGCTGAGGTGGAGCCTGTCCCCCCCACTACTACTGGCTATAACCTGCTGGCCGGCTATAGGGGGTTGACAGGTATGCTAGCCATAGCTCTCAGGTGATGATATACATGTGTTGAGTACACAGTGACCTAGCTGGAGTACGTCAGAAACAGGGACGCCTGGGCAATGTTTGAAATATGCCTGTGTGACATTCACAGCATGAAAGAAGCAGACTGATAGTACATCACGTGATATGGCAGCTGTATCCACCACTATTATGTAATACACAATCCAGTGGCATTCATCCATGAGCTGACCATTGCTGGGAGACTCACAGGCCAGAGCTACGATCTCTCTCACAGCAGACAGAGCCAAAAGGGAAGCCTGTAGCTGCTGGACAGCTGACTAACAGTGACATGTAATTCCAAGATATTTACCACGGTCCTCTATTGTTGTAATCCCTATATCCCATGCCTGCATTCCCCAACTGCATCCAATTACATGGGAAATACCATTACATACCAGGTACAGTGCTGTACTCCTTTATGTGCAGAAATCCTGCTGTAGAATGCTAGGATAGCACAGTCTGTCATCATAGAGAACGTTACAGACCTGTGTATCACAGGCAGCAGCTTGCCTTTTGTAGGTAATGCTCATGACCAGCTGATTGCCTGTGCACCAATCTGTGGCACAGACATGCTAATTGCATTCAGAACCGCCGAGCTGCATTTTCATTAGACAAAGTCATGGCAACACAGTGCTGTATTTGAGGTCTTTATGCAGGCCTTGACCCTTTTCCTGACCTGTGAGAAGGACATTATTGAGGTGTGGTGACTACAGCATCACAGAGGGTAGGCTGAAATATTGTCCACTGTTTGGATTTATGTGATACGTCCACAGTTTTGCATGCTATGTTTGGCCATTGTGAGCAGACTTTCTGATTATGCTGCAGTTTACTGTTTAACAATGTGGGTTGTGGTCAGTAAGGAGACAGACAAATGTGAGTGTCATACGTCATTTGCATCAGAATATGCATGCTGCTGCAGTAGCCACTGGTTTATCAGCTGAGTATGTTTGTAGGGGAAGACTTTGGCACATGTTCCTGTCACTTGATCATTCCCCCCATGACTTTATGTATGGGTGTTGTGTGGATTTCCTGTTCTAAATGTTTTGGAGGTATGTTAGGTCTGTAGCAGGTAGCTGAACATACTGATGCATATATTACAGGCTGGAGCTGCTGCATTCTGCCTAGGCACCATGCTGATGAATGTGAACACATTGTGAGACAGCAGGCTCTATATGTGAATGACAGAGCAGTGTCAGCTCTGTTGTCACAGCATAGCCAAGGTGAGGGTATCCATAACCGTCCAAGTGAGGCATGTGTCTCTGGTACATATGTTAAGTAATAGTGTCATCCAGACAGTGGTAGGTGACATTTAGGACACCTATACATATCTGTGCAGTGTGTCCCAACCCATAGCCCTGTGAGGTGCTAATATGGGTGGCAGTGACTGCAGTAGCAGAAATAAGTTCTGCTTAAAACTGCACGGCTCAGTCATTTTATTCTTCCGGCAACCATGTACTTGACATGCAACACACTTGAATGTAAGCCAGGACTGTGCATGGAAAAATGTTAAGCATGCTAGGAATGTAACAGATTGGGCTACAGAGGCAGTACTATAGCAGGTGTATTTGCAAGACATATGTGCATGCATGCAGTCTGTTTTACAGGATTGACATGAACATGCATGATCAAATGTGTATGACATGTGACACTGAACTGTCTGTCATGATTTCACAATCTCAACGTGTACTGACTTGTCAGTATGTCAGCACACAACATAGGTTGTGTGCCAAGTGTGCCAAATGTAGGTGGCACAACTGTGGACATTCCACAACAGTCTGCAGTTGTCATCTCTACCTGATGTCCTAGGCCTCACGTACATCCATCAACATTTATTTGTCTGTGTACTGGTTTGGTGTCTGTACCACAGTCTCAAGTACATTGTCATTTTTCCCATTATATGTACAAGCAGTATGTCACTGGCAATAAGGATATGTTTATGGAAACACCTGCTATTTCTCAGAGCTGAGTGACCTAGTGGGCTAATGCAATGTGCTGTAGTTGACAAGGTCCTGGGTTTGAAATTTGGCAGGGACTGAATATTTTTGTCATGTACATCACTGATAAAGAGGATAAGTTTATGAAACAACCATTAGTCTTCAAAGCTGAGTGGCATAGTGGGCTAGTGCACTATGCCATAATGGACAAGGTTTTGGGTTCAAGACTTGCTGGGGTGATAATTTTGCTGATGTGCAGAACAGTGTCAGACAGACATAAGGTGATCAAAACACTTTTAAGCAGCTTTAAGTGGGTTTGCATGGGTTTGTGCCCTGCACCACGATGCCAAGCGGTACTTAGCCCTGCTTAAACCCACACTATTTCCATAAAAAGAAAAGAAAAAAGGGGTGATAGGAAAATGGTGAAATGGGGCAAGCAAGGGGAAAACAATATGAAAAGCAAGTAGAGATGTGCAGGATTGGGTGTAGGAAAGGACCATAACTCTCCATTTTTTGTACAGCAACAGCTGTGTATGTTGTGGACAATTTTGAATTTGGAGCCTCACATCCCAGAGGGAGGGGTGTGGGCAGCATAACTTTGTTGATTAATGGCTGTGATGATTGACAGATGGCAGTGTAGGTGTGGGCAAAATGGAGAGCTATGTAATTCGCAGTATTGTTTTTTGTGGGACAGATGCCCATTTTCTTTTTTAAGGAGAGTGAAATGTTGGGGAAGTAAGTTGGGTAGGAAAGGTAGCATTTGCAAACAGACAAGATGGCAGACAGGGGCAGTGTATGACACATGAGGTGGGTAAACACCTTGGAGGGTGCTGTGGAATCAGAGGACCAAGTGCCCCCAGATGGCAGCAGTGGGACTGAGCTCCCCACCCATTGGCAGTCACCACTGTTCTTTCATGACTCAGAAGGTGGCTGTGCTGGGAGCTGGATGCTGGGGCCAGCCTGCCCTTCCAGGTGCACCTGTCTGCCCTCGATCTGGCACAGTCAGTTATGCATATCATGCTGTTGAATCCTGTGCACCATCCCTGGGAGCTGTTGCCAGGTGACTACTCCCTTTCAACACCCATGTTCAAGGGGGACGAGCCTCATCCCCTGAGGCAGTTCCACCCATGGGTGGTACAGGATCATCAGAAGGGGGCAGCTCCAGGTTGGGTCTCAGATATGCTGGGACCTGGTGTCATGGCCAGATGATGTGGGGTAAGTGGGTCTGCTCTTGTACCATGGTGTTGAGGTTTTTTCAAAGTGTACAGGTTAGTCATGCACAGAACATTTAAATGTTAGTTATAACAGCATGCATGGGTGTTCCAATTAACACAGGACAATAAAATTGCATAGCATACAGAACACAACAATAAATGGGATAACAGTCAATATTGTAACAGCATGCCAGTAACAGTTACAGCAAAAGGCCAACAACACTGGTATTTCAACAAGGTATGTTAGTAGGCAACCATTGTAATATGTAGCAATAATAAAACTCACGGCCCACCATAAGGTTTTGAGAACAACATATGTGAAATGGAAACCATACCCATAGTATAACGATAATAATATTTGTGATGCAGATAAGGGGGTGGGGGGAGAGAGAGACATTCCATTAACAACAGTATAGGCTTATATTTATTGCAACAGTACTGTTCTATACTCTACAGGTCTGCCCTCACCTTTATGTCTACAAATGCCCCATATCTTCTGTAGCACATACATAGCTCTCAAGCTATCTGCATGGGACAGTATGGGCCAAGCTGTAACACCTACAGGTACATAACTACAGGGGACTATTACATGTCAGGGAAACATATATGACTCCAAGGTGTACTGTACACTGATGTTGTGTGAGTGTGCTACTGCCATACTTCGACTGAATGTTAAATCTGTGTCCACAGGTTTTGGCAACAATGATCCCTATCTGTGACAGAGTGACACTTGAGAAACATGTATCATGCATAGTACAGAGAGTTTACATGTATCCTGCCATCCTTCACAGGCATAAGGTTAGATTATCAGCAGACATTCACAGAAGCACTAGGCATACATCCATAACAACAGTAAACAGTTTTATTTGTCTTTTTAACTTGGAATAGTAGTGTACTTGTGGACGTTTACTTTAATAAAGACGTATCACCTTACTGAGCAATGCTGTTTACACACTAGTACATCTGAACACACAAATTAGTATACCATTGGAACAGCTACTACAGACAATTACTTTACCTGTAATTCCTGTGTTAACAATACATATCTGTTTCTATACATATTCAGTAGTACTTGTCTGTTTTTTTATAAATATATAGTAGTACATGTCCCTGGATTCAAACCCCGGTCTGTGTGTGCAAAAATGAACAAAATGCATATCATCTAGCAAACTGAGCTACTGAGCCACTGCTTTGTGTGTTGATTGACTGATATGTGCCTAGTGCTCACCTGGTAACAAATTCTGATCTGTTAATGTAGGCAGAGTGTCACACAAGATTGCAGTGACACTTGAACACACATGCATGAGATGCATGCATGACAGAGATAGTAGGTGAACTGTGCATTACTACTTGGGATGCAGGTGTACATACTTAACCCCTAGTGGATGGGAATATGTGTGATGTATACAGACCATATCAGGGAGCTGGGTTGGCTACCTGACCCATATGCAGCTGCAGATGGTATATTTGCAGTCTACAGCTATTACAGTTTCATACTTGCCTGAGTCAGCATTACTACATTCAGGAATGCATATAGCTAAAATGCAAAGTTTAACACAAGGCAATCATGAGGTAAGCACAGTATAATACCTTACGCATTACTATTCAAGGTTCAGCTCTTATAGTGCAGAACAAATATCATAATGCAGTATATCATGTAGTACAGCTCCACATATACACTTTAACAAAGCATTCTTTATCAGCCAACCTTCAGTCACTTCATGGAATTATACCCATATTTACTTCACAGCACATGTAATATGCAATTTCTTGACCAGCAGCCCAAAATAAATACATTTGGCACAACAAACCATTATTGAGGGTGACATGAAACAGTTAATATTCTTTTTATTGTTGAACACTTTACATAATGCAAGCATTGACAAACAGCTGTTATTCCACAATGTATGCAGTACTAACTTTACTTCCTTAACAATTCTGACTGCAGGTGTACTTTATTACCTGAAAATTATGAATGCAGAGGATTTATTCCCTTCACATTATGAATCCAGTTGTACTTACCTGAACACCATTATTAATACAGTATACACTTGTTATTCCCTAACATTATTAATGCAATAGTAAATTGCTTTCCTTAACATTATCTGGTTCCATGATTTCATGTATATTGAACTGCTCCTGGCATTACTCATTTATATCACTCCAGGTCTATGAACACATTCATTGCAGTACACTCAAAACAGAATATACCTACTGATAGCTACTACTGTACTCTTTCTTAATTATATTACTATATATTACAGGATGTATCTGTACTCACCACACTCTCAGCGCAGTCTGGCCAGGCACCCTGTATGAGCCTCCAGGTTGTGTGCTCTCTCCTCTGCAGCTGTTGGGAGAGAAACACATAATTATCCATACCTGTCTATCAAATATTCATACTAGACTTTGGCAAATCAATGCTTCCTATACTTACAAACTTGTAGGGCATTATCGTCCCGAGCATCTTGGATCCACTGGGTCAAGAGTTCCCCCTTCCTATGCTTCAGGTTATCATAATGGTGATGCACCTGCTCACCAGTGCAGGAGATGCCAGTAGTAATGGTGAGGTTGCTTTCCAGCTGGCCCTAGGCCTCAGATTTGTATTCAGACCCCTGGTACTGGCCCTGCAGTAGCCAGATGTCATGGTCTTTTACAAGGAGCCCAAACATGACCCTGGACACCAATATGCCCCAGCACTGGGCCTGTAAGCATGCACCCTCTCCAACTCCTGCCATAGTTCCTGCATGGATCAAACTTCAACAGGTTCTGGCTGTATTCCCACCTGTTCCACTTAAATAAGGCTGTTTTCCCACACTTTGCCACCATTGGACAATTTTAAAAAATGCTAAGCGAAGCTTAGCACTGCACAAACCCGCTAAGCTTAGTTGAGCATTGCTTAAACTGGTACATGCTTAGTAATGCCCAAACCAGCTAAGAGGAGCTGTGCATTGCTAACTACTGCTAAAAGGGGTCCTGTATAAGCATTGCTTTGCTTGGCTTAGCAATGCTTAGCAGAGCTTAGCTATGGGCAAACCAGATTTGTTAAAAAAAAATCAAAACATTATTGAAAGTAATTGTTCATTAATGATCCTTTATTATTATGTCTATCTATCTATTTTACTTTATATCTCCTAAACTTATGCATTTAACTACATTATCTTGAAGTTTGACTTTAATGTATTGGACACTTGTGTGTAAGTGACGCTTTTATCCTCAAGTCTTCACTGAAAATGGGCTTCTGGTCCAGCTGGACTAACCCGGTAAACAAATGTCAATGTATACATAATAAAAAAAAATATTTTTATTACATTTTCCTATCATATGTAAAAGCTGAATGGCCTGTATTCAAACCGTGCACCTAATCCACACAAGGCCATGACTCTAACCATTCAGCTACTGAGGATATGGTGATTATAGCTATACATTTCTATATAGCTCTCAGTTGCATTTAAGCACTGCTGAGTATCCGGTTTCTATTTTTAGATGACTGGCACATGTCCATTGCTAAGTGCTGTGCTCACAAACACAAAATAAAAAAAAAAACATAATTAACTTTAATATTTCAGTGACATCCTGCACTTTAACAGTGCAGGGGATGTGTCACTCATCTGCGGACACTGTAACACATCCCCTACACAGATTCTGTATCCATATTACATGGGTCTATCTCAGTAGTGCACCTTCATTAATATACAAGGCGTGCTGCTGAGGGGGTGTGCAGACATGGCCACATTACCCTCCTTGTAGGATTTACACTATTCCTACATGGACTTTATTAAATCTGGGGGCATGTCAAAAGTTGCTTCTGAAAACGTACTTTTCTAAAAACATACTAACAGCGTTCATGGCCGAGTCTGAAATGTCTGGATTCTGCATTAGTTTTAGCAAATGGGTAACTTTAATTATAAACAGCATTGCAGCTCTGCATACATGATGGTAACATTTCAATAGTTACACCCAATGAACTATTCTTCAGAATCTGCAATGCATTATGTTTCAGGTATGTCTCTTAAAAGAACTACAGCATATATTAGGCTGCCTGTGTCCATTAGAGACATAGGTGCCAAACCAGTGATGAATTTCCTGTTCTTCATTCAATTGTGCAAATTACATTTGAATTGGGTTAGAGAGGAACTCTGCTTCACATGGATGGGGAGCCTGTTCCAGAGAAGGGGTAGTCTCTGGGATGCATTACTGTCTCTCCAGCAGGTTCTATTTATATAACAGGAAAGGTTAAGTCTTCAGAATGGGAAATTCTGGTGCTGTTTGTTTTGCAGATATGCAGGAGGTCCATCATACTGGGGTCTGACAATGTCTTGTATGCCAGGCATTGATCTCTCCTCAACAGTCTATAGTAGACAGAATACAGGGAGAGGGCCTTGAGGGGGTCAGCAAAAGGCATGTTACTTATGCCTCTGTGGACATTCCAATTGTTGGATATGCTGGATAGGTATATTCCAAATGGGGCATTGTATTCAATGATAGGCCTGAGGAATGCTGAATACAGTGGAAAAATGACTTATTTGGATCTGGATCTCATACCTTTGTTTATTAGTTGCACTACATAGAATGATTTTCTCACTACTGTGGACACGTGATGGTCAAAGGCTAGATTACTGTCTGTGTGAGTCCCCAACTACTGGATCAACTTTTAGGGGTGTTTTGTCAATATGATAGTTTCCAGGTGTGGATGATTTCCTGAAGGATACTGTTATGCATAAAAACATTCTGATTGACTGCATACAGTAAATGTGTGTGTGTGTGTGTGTGTGTGTGTGTGTGTGTGTGTGTGTGTGTGTGCCAGCGAGCGCGCACACATGCCCGCGCGTGTGTGTGCATATATCTGTGTGTGAGTATGTCTGGGTGAAAATCTATATACTTTTATTACTTTATAATTTCTCATAATTTTTAGGATGTCTAATATCTTGACAGGAATGAAGTTTATTCCTAAGTCGACCTGTCCACATTTACAAGACACAGCCATCTCCTATAGGTTACTAGACAAAGTTAAGAAATAGAAGTAGGTTGCTGGGCCTTCATTCTATATTACATCTGCATGCACACACAAACCTATGGGCACTTTAGAAGTCATCAGTCTACCTACCACATGTCTTTGGAATGTGGGAGAAACTGGAGCACCTGATGAAAACTCACATAAAACACAAAGTTTGATTAAAGGTCATGGAATTAATATTGCTTCAGTCATTGATATTTGCCAAAAGTGTTTTTTTTATCAACACCTGCAAATACACCCAGAATTGCTTCGTTCTGTAGTTCATATGGAGTTACCTATATTGGGAACATATTTAAGTATGGTTAAAGATTTTTTTTTTATTAGCCGTTGCTCTTACTACTACTAAAACTATGTGTCTTTGTTCCACATCGCTCTAGCTTCTGTTGCATATCCTGGTATTTTACAACTCTATGCCTCTTAGTACTCAGGAAAGTATTACTGCCAGGTATAGCTACTTAAGTAATTAGTGCTACTTTTTGACCTTTTTTTGTCTTCATCTTCAATATCTAATTTTTCCTTCTTCTTTCTTGACTGTTTCTAATGGATGATCCCATGTGATCAGTCCTTCCTCATTTTCAGCATTTTTTATGATTCCTGTTTCCAGTGCTTCTCAGCTGCCTGCATATTGTGGTGTTTGCACAATCTCCAGAGCACCAATCTTAGCACATTATTGTGAGTTTCAGTGTATAGACCCCCAGCATTGGGTATGTATTAACAAACAAGATGAGCTACAATTCCTAGTTTTGCACTATATAACCTATATTTGTCTATAACTTTCACTTTTTATAAAGACTTCTTAAACCAGCATGTAAATAATCTACTATCTTGTCCTGTCATTATTAGCATTTCGTGTTTTGGTTTAAATTCATCTTTCCTTAGCTATTCCTGTATCAAGTCTTGGTCAACGTATGGTAGTTCAGCAGTTGTCTATACTTGCTGCTGTAATGGTGTCCTTTCAGTTTCTTCTGGTCATGATCTTTATAATCTTTTTTTTTTTTTTGCTTGTTTTCAGTAGTTCTGTTGTTGCATGTTTTTGTCCATTTTTGGTTTGATTTCCATGCCTACTCCTTTCTGAATGCTTCTGCTAGTCTGAGCAAAGACATCATCTTGTTTTCTTTGTGGTATAGAATTTGCCATATATTATGGTTTAAAATTTTCTGAATATTTGTATGTAATGATATAAAGAAATATATAAGTAGCCTCATGACTGCAGATCTATGCTTATAATCCATTTGAAAGAGGCCCATACCTCTTTCATACTGAGGGATGTATAATGTTGCCATGCACTGTTTTTTATATATAATTTAATAAACATGAAGTTTACCTGCCCAAGTAATCTAACACTTTTTAGGGCCAGTCTATCATGCCAAAGCTCTAAGTATGAACATCAGGAACAAGGTGATTTACAGCTTGAACTTTATTCTTGGATGTTTAGTTTTCCAAAATATTCTTTACTAAACTTTGTTTTCATTTTCTCATGCTGTATTGCTGTAACAGATGTTTGTACACTCCATCATTTTCAAGTTCATTTATATCATGTTCATCTCCCAAGTTTTCCCTGTATTATATACACACATGTGCCTATTTCTAGAGTTCAAAGACTAACCTGGACAATCTTACCAGTTGCCCTTTCACAATGTTTTTCTTCTGCAATAGGGGGTGAGAGCTGTTAAAATGAAGCAAACTGTTTCGCTAAGTTACAGTAGACAGAGGATTCAAAGGAACTCACACCATAATTCTCAAACAACACATTCAAAAAGCTCATCTTGCCCTTATCCATCTCACTGGCAAAACTCAAGAAGTCTGTAGTTGGGCTGATAGAACACAGAAATTCATTCAACACATCAGAGTTCTCAGTCCATAAAATAAAAATGTCATCCAGCCAACTGAAATTCTGTGAAATGTAATTCCAAAACCTAGAGGCAAATACAATGTTACATTCCCACAACCTAAGTATAATATTGGCAAAAACTGGTGCTGCAACAGCCCTCATTGCTACCCCCAACTTGTTTAAAATATTCACTCTTGAAATACACAAAATTATTTAACACAAGAGCCATATATTCACAAATGATTCTAATGTAATTTTTACTTAAATTTGTACCACATGACAAAGCCTCATAGAACCACTCCATTCTAATGTCACGTGGTATTACCAAAAATAAGTCTTTGTCATCAATGGTGACCATCAATGCATCAGGATCAAATTGACAGAAATAGCTTACAAAAAGTGCCAGGATTCTTCTAAAAACATGTTTTTTTGTCAATGAAGAAGCCCTTAAGGTGAAAATCCACCAATTTACCCATTGATCCAGTCCTGGATCACTCTGATGCTGCAATTGGCTGCATAGGTGGATTGTCAACAGATTTGCAAGTCTTGGGGGTCCCAAAAATAGATGTCACTATTTAATTCTCAGTCTTAATATATTCAACAAGCTCATTTGTCTGATGATAAACTGATTACTTTGTTCAATAAAGGTAATCTTGGGGAGGAATCTGAGGTTCTGTGGTCTGGTATGATGGATAGGGTGTTTGGAGCAGAGAATGAGTTGGCTGGAAAAGACAGGAATAAAAAGATAAATTGGAAAGGAAAAGTATCAGGAAAATTGTATGATGATGCAGTACGACAGAGAAAAGGTACTCTGAATTTTATTAAGAAGAAAGAAAAATTTGTTGTGCAGATAAGAAGAAAGAAGTTATACCAAAAAACGAGAGAGAAAACCTTAATAAATCATCACTAAGCCAAACAAAAATTGTTTTGCTAGGTTATGAAGTGTCATATGATCCTTGAATATGATTATAAATATTGCTTTGCTTTTTATTTAATGAAAGTTCTGTTGAAGTCCTTTCTAAGTTATTGATGAAAGTGCTTAACTTCTGTGTATCTGATATTATTACAAAGTTTTATTTTCATTTTACTCCAGTTTTGACTTGATGCTTCTGCATTGGACTCAGTGTGATCTTGATCTTTATAAGGAAGAAGTTATCGACAAGATATTTTGTATGGGACGATTTAGTGTTGCCATTGTGGTTTGCAGCAAAGGACATTAGATCATTGATTTATTTGGAGAAAGAAAATTTTTGTGATTTGGCATTTGAAAATGAGGAGTTAATGGATAATGTTTTGTTTCACTGTGAAGCAAGGAAAGACCATTATCCATGGACTGAATTAATTTTATCTGACAAGGAAATTATTTAATGAAAAAAGTGCAAGTGGAATTTCAGACTGATGAAATGCTACTAAATGATGTTAAAAATGATTTTTACAAATTGTTATTGACAGTTTGATATTGTAAAAATTAAAGATGAAAGGGGACATTTGGAATGGGGAGTGGAAAGTGGATGTTATCTAAAATATGAAAATGATGTGATAAAGCATTTGTCAAGTGTTATACATGTTAATGATAATAGGAGATAATGATCATTATTGGTGCAGCGGTAGCGTTGTTGCCTCACAGCAAGAGGTTCTCCCGTTCGATTCTCGGCTGGAGTGCGGGGAGTGCCTTCTGTGTGGAGTCTGCATGTCCTCCCCACAGTTGGGTGGGCATTCAAAAGACATGCGTAAATGGGCGTGCCTTCATTGAAGGTTGAACATCAAGCTGGCACCACGGCGTTCATGAAAATCTACTGCTAATCATTAGCGGACCGGAGTTCCGCTGTGGTGACCCCTAACCGGGAAAAGCCAAAAGACAACAACAACAACATTTGTGGAGACTTTAATCTCATGATTAAAGTAAATGTTCTAAAATTAGATGTAATTAGTGTGGAGGAAGAGGTCATATGCTGAATAAATGTAAGAAAATATGCAGAATTTGTAAACGTAAGGATATTTTAGGCTTGATTATAACAAAGTCCAATAATATACTGAAAGACAGGATGAGGAAAGTGTTTTAATTTCTGAGTGTAAAGAGGTAAGAGGGAATGAGTGTAAATACTATAAATGAATAAGTTGGAGTAAGTGAAGAAGATTTGGATAAAAGTGTTTTAGTCCAAAAAGATACACAATTGTACTGAGAGTGCTGAAAATGATGAGAAATAAATTGATATTGAAAGTTCAGATGTTTGCGTGGAGTTTAAAGGAAGTTAGGAAAATAAGCTCAGTTAGGACTAGAGTAAGGAAGAGAAAATTTAAAAGCATTTCACTAAAAATTAAAAAAAAGACATGGAGTAATTTTAGATTTGTGTCAGTTAATGTTAATAGTTGGACTGATAAAGGGAAAAGAATTATAATTTTATAGTTGTATAATGTGAGAGGCAGAAGTAATGTGTTTACAGGGTAAAGAATTTATTTCAGTGGATGACAGAGTTCAGGTGTAGGCATTGTAGGAAGGGAATGTTGTATTGAATTTTGGAAGGGAAGAATGCTCAAGTGTGTTTTTTGTGTCTATAGAGGATGATAAAATATTAGATGTTTGAATTCTTAATGCTGGAAGGGCTACTGTCACGGATATTGAAGAGGTGAGTATGTTACACATTTGCTTAATGAAATAGAGGGAGGAATTGTTTGAGTTATTGGAGGCATATATTATAGTAAATATGAAAACAATTTTGATGGGGAATTTTAATTGTAGAGTAAAGAGGTATAAAAGGAAGGAAGGAGTGGATATTAAAAAGTTAAAAGAAGACATAAGATGTGGAGATTTAAACATATGGAATACGGATGGGTGAGCATACAAAAGTGGTCTGTTTTTATTTTATCTAATTCATTGTCAGATATTAAAAGTAGAAAAGTTATTAATGCATTTTCTGACCACAGAGAGGGTTGAGGGTTTTGGTAAATGGACGGTTAGGTTTTGTAGTTAATATGAGTATGAAGTTGAGACGAGGCTGTCCTATGAGTGGGATGTTGTTTTTCTCTAGTTATGGATTCTGTAGGTACTAAGATTTCTGATTCCAAGTTAGAAGTGAGATAGTTTGTAAATGAAAGTGTATGTGTTCCTTGTTTTTAGTCATAAGGTGATGATATAATTATCATAGCTAAGTTTAAAGTATGGATGGGTAGAATGATAGGGTTAGAATTAAGAAAGGATAAGGGTTGTCATTTAGGGAGAGAAGGGGAAATAGAAGGTATTATATTTGGAGTTACAGAGATAAGTGTGTTAGGTATTCAAAATAGGTTATTTCTGATCAGCAGAAGGGCATTATTGAAAAGATTATAAATACAGGTACGTCATGGAAATCATTTAGGGTGTCTTACAAGAAAAAAGGTTTGAATGTAAAATGGTATACCAAATCACTGCTAGAAACTCCGGTTCCACCTATAAGTGCTGAAGTCACCAGCAACCACAAAATGTTAAAATATGTCGATTTATTGTATCCACATAATGCCAAAATACACGGACTGTAACGACATCAAGATAAGGAAAATACTGACAGTACACATGTGACAAACAAAATTAACGAAAAGAACACAAGAACGCCAAACAAACCCAAAGAATTTATTTAAACTGGTTGAAAGGTATCTTACAACATTTCTGAAGAAGACCAGATACGCTGGTTGAAAGCGCTAAACTGTTGGGTTTGTTTGGCGTTCTTTTGTTCTTTTCGTTAATTTTGTTTGTCGCATGTGTACTGTCAGTATTTTCCTTATCTTGATGTCATTACAGTCCGTGTATTTTGGCGTTATGTGGATACAATAAATCGACATATTTTAACATTTTGTGGTTGCTGGTGACTTCAGCGCTTATAGGTGGAACCGGAGTTTCTAGCAAGAAAAAAGGTTTGTTTGATTAATTTATTATAGGTAACCTTGGTTATTTGGCCAATGTGTATATGGTCCCAAGTGTAATAGAAAAAAAATGGTGCAAGCAGATTTTTGTGTTTTTGGGGTAGCAGACTGATTCCTGTGAAAAGCTGGGTTTATATATGGAACATAAAGAAGGTGATTTAGGTTTAATGAACCCATCTGGGTGTGAATTTATATAAGATGTCATTGGAAAAATATGGTAAAAAGGTGGTATACTGTTTTTGACAATATTAAATATGGAGACTGGTGGAAAATTGAAGGTCAATTTAAAAGCAAAAGAAGTTTGAAGAAGAAGAGATTATAGAATATCAAAAAAGAATGTGTGGCCTGGAAAACAGAAATATCATGAGGTCTAGAAATGTTTTGTTTAAGGAAATTAATAAAAGGTATTATGAGATAAACCATTGAGAAAGGTAAGTAGTGATATTAAAGGTGTGAAGGAAAGGAAAAGAGGTTTTGCAAGGTGGTTCAGTGTCAGGGCTTTTTGTGGAGATTAGGAGTAAATAGGTTACCTGTGAAAGGTAATAAGTTATAAAAGATATTATCATAAAGAGTTTGTGTATTTTGTAATAAAATAGGCACTTCAGAACATGTATGTTTGTGGTGTGAAAGAGTAAAGAAATTATGGAT
Organism: Protopterus annectens; assembly: GCF_019279795.1. NCBI lineage: Eukaryota > Metazoa > Chordata > Ceratodontiformes > Protopteridae > Protopterus > Protopterus annectens. Next base: position 830,457,841 of record NC_056746.1, read on the forward strand.
TTTTTTTTTGGTGGGAGCTATAAACAAATTGCAGGATTTAAATATGAGTATGATTTTATATGGCTGTTATAGGAAGACATATAAGGAATTAATTAATATTATGGATAAAGGTTTGCTTGGGTCAGTTTAGAATTAATGGTAAGCTAGATTAAATATTATTCAATAAAAATGGAGTTTAACTGAAATTTTAGATAAAAATAAGGTTTTGGCTGTAGCAAAGAAAGTGTTTTTTTTTGTATACGATGGTAATGAAAAGAATATTATAAGTCTATGAATATGGATTCAATATAGATTTTTGTATGCACATTTTGTTAAGAAAATAAGGAAAGGAAAACTATGTATATAATGTCAGTAGTATAAAATAAAGGACTCTTACTATTTTCGATAGGTGCCATGAGATTTATTTTATCCACTTGAGCTAGACAGATGCGGCCTCAGTTTCACAACTTATATGAAGGACAACACACTCAGGAGTTCAACACCCCCTTTATGCTGCACAGCAGTGTCAGCAATCCAGCTTCCTGTTGTAGGAATAGAACCCACAGCCTTATGCACTCAAGGCTACCTGTTGTGCCACTGACATTGCATGTGTGAAAAATGTTCCACAAGTCAAACAGCTTACATGATTAATAAGCAATACATTAATGAATAAATAAATGAATGTGCTTGTGGGATACACATTACCCCAACAAATTTCAACAGGGGTTCAAAAGCTGACTTCTAAAGAAAGAGTCAGCAGTGCTGATACAAACAGTATATGAAATAAAACAATGTACACCAACACCTGCCCCTGCAGTGGAGCCTCACAAAATTATACTGCAAGTTAATGGGTTACAGAGATCCTGAGTGCATCATACTGAGGCTTCTAAATGAACTTCTGGGCCTTTACTGACAAAAGTTGTAATGCCCACACCACTACACTTCCATCCTATACTTAACAACTTAGCTTTCCTCAAGTGTTCTGCTGGCAGTCTGATGCTTCAGAAAAGAGATACACCTGTTTGAAGGATGGAATCATCATGTAGATGGGACTATTGTCTTAATGAATGTCACTGCATGCCTCCTTGTGATATTAACTAGCACATCAGAGTGAGGTAGGGCCAAAACATAAAAGGTCCACTACAAGCCACAGTATGATGGCTGCTAAACTCACCTTGTCCCAGTCATGGCCCACTTAATTTGGCTACACCTGTCAGAACCTACACATGGGAACTTAAGCAAAATCACATATGTAGGGCTATCCTAGAAAGGAGACTCTTGCAGTGCAGGTCACACCAGGGAACCAGCTTCTGTATGGGGTATAAGTGAGGATAAGACTATTAGGGAGATGGTGACTGGAACACATGAAATCAGTGGTTTCAGTGAGGAAGTGTGACAAAAAAACAGTAGTCAGATATTAGCTATCTGTGAAAGAATAGTTTATATTAGTACTGGAGTCATTGAGTTCTCAGTAGCTCGTTCAATGCCCTTTGCAGAACCCATGCAAGTTCCTTATTATTAAGGAGCATAAGGAACTTTAGCCTGCACCATCAGTGGTAGTAGAAGGTAAAAGAGAGACCTCTAGCCCTCTTATGATCAGATTATGAATAAAAATTAAAAATGGAATAAATAGAATCTGTCATGGAGCAATTAATTCAGAATGTGATTTTCCCTCATCACAGTCATCTGGCTGTCCCTTGAAGACATAACCACTAGGGACACTGTAAACTACATGGAGGAGTATT